>NW_027212196.1:0-65013 GCF_036971445.1 Narcine bancroftii | reverse complement strand
CCTGTTTTGGTTCGTTGCTTGAATTATTACGACAGAGAAATAATTTTACGAGTGGCTATTAGAAATGCACAACAGAGAAAATCACCCTTGATGATTCAAAATAATCGAGTTTTCTTCTATGCGGATTTGAGTCAAGAAGTTATGTTCCAACGACGGGAATCCAACTCTGCTAAAGAGTTGTTGTGGAAGAAAGGTTATAAGGCAAACTTTAGATATCCAGCTGTTTTGAAGGTTTTTCAAGATGGTTACCAACTAAAGTTCTTTGATTCTCCAAAGGAAGCTATAGCATTTGCTCAAGAGCTGCCAATTACTCAGTTTCAACAGAGACGTAGTCCACCGCGATCTCTAAGGAGACAAGAGATGGAAGAAAAGAGCCGTGCTCCAAGAAGGAATGGTTGTAATGGTGACTCGGCAGTTGGAGCTGATTAAAAGAAGAGTTGTTCTTTTTTTTTCTAATGTTTTTTTTTTAAAAAAAGGAATATTAAATAATGATGATGTTAGTTTAAGATGAAGTGAGAGTTGGGGGAGAGAACTGGATGGGCACTATTTCCTAAAAGTCATCTGCTATGTGTGAGTTATCTCACACCCATTTTTTTTTGGGAGTTACCGCATTGCGTGGTTTAGACGGGAGGGGGTATTTTTAACCTCCTACCCGTTTTTTTTTTTCCTTTTTTTGTATTATTAGATTAAAGAGTGAAGGGTTTTTTTGGTGTTTATAAAAAAAAGCATAAGAAAGTATTTGATTGTTTAAAAAACTAAAAATTGATGTGGTTTTTTTTTTGTAAAGTTTATTCAGTGGATAAGGAATATTTGAAATTTAAATGTGAATGGGATGGATAAGTTTTTTTTATATTTTTTCTTTAAATTTAAGGTGAAAGGAGTGGTAATTCTGGTGTATATTATTTTGATATTTTACTTATAGAATGAAGGGAATAATGGTGAAAGTTATAAATTGAATTGTACAATTCTTAATGAGGCTTGAATTTTGTTTGTGGTTTATGCTCCATTTGTTGAAGATATAGATTTCGTTGTAGATGTGTTTTTATTATTTGGATATCTGAATTTTAACATAATGATTGGGGATATTTAAATGTGGTATTGGAGCTTTTATTGGATAATTATTCAAGAGTAAAAGGGAAAAATGGTGGAAGAGTACTAAAATTGAATTGTACAATGTTTAATGAGGTTTGAATTTTGTTTTAAGATGGTGGTTTATGTGACTAATATGATGATAGATGTGAAGTTAGTTGATATTTGGTGAAGGTTTATCTCTATAAATTTTTTTTCATCTTTTTTTTCTCATGCTACAATTGTTTTAAAGAATTGATTATTGTTTAAGAATTTTTGATAGACAATGTTACTAACTTTACTAATTTTTTATATTAAGTTTGAGTTAAATATATGTTTCATCTTAACTCTGTTTGTTAAATATATGCATTTAAGTTTGATTTAAATATGTTTTTTAAGTCTGATATCTTAGTATTAATTACTTTTATTTTTGTTAGTATTTTAATCAGTTATGTTTTTGTTTTTTTTTGTAAGTCGGTTTTTTTCTCACATATATTATTAACTTTATTAATTCTTCACTCTTTATTTTGGGGGCGGAAAGGGGGGGTTGGACTAATTTGAGTTGGGTTATTAATGTGTAATAATTATTGGGGAGGGTATAGTTTATTTAGATTACTGATACTGTATTGTAATTTTATTATTTTGTTCTTAATTTTTTTAATGTAATTCAATATGTTATTCATGTTATAAAATCTTAAATAAAGTTTAAAAAAAAGAAGTATATAACTTTTTATAAAATGAACAAAATTCATCATTAATCTCACGAGGTTTATACGTGATAAGCAAATTCTGTCTGACAGCATTAATAGTCCTCGAAACCTGTTCTTTCTTTAATTGCCATGCCAATACCTTATGTGCTTTCTCTCCTCATTCATAATATCGTTGTTTAGTCCTATTAATCATACATTCAAATTGGTAAGATTGTAGAGTATTATATTTCAATTTCTCGACGTGTAATCTCGACCTCTCTGGCTGAACTTTTAAGTACCCGTTTTTAACCCTTTGTTTTCAAGTTTAAACTTTTTAAAATTTCAGTCTAAAGTATTAAGGAACTGTTATGGCCATTAATGGTAAAAAGACTAAACCTCAAGTGCAGAAGAAATTACATTTTTGGAGTGTTGAAGATTTAGGGCATAAACAGCTTGCTACAGCCTCAGGTTTAATTTCTTCAGTGCCTAAACCACAAAGATTGCCTATGGGAGCTGCAAAAAAAAAGACTACTACTCACCAAGGGAAGGACATCGCTGGAATTACCCATTATCAGGAGGAAGGTGCGTGTGCCCACGAAGTGGATCCCGATTCTGGCAGCCTGCCGATTTTAACGGAGGGAGCACACAGGAAGATGACTTCATTGTTTGAAACGACTCAGGCAATGTTCCAACCTGAAGAGATCGATCTAATCCGTGAGTTTTTGAAACATCAGAGAGCTACGGGGGGGAGAACAGCGGCGACCCCCTGAGGAAGTCGGGGTGCCGTCAATGCGAGTCCAGACCTGCAGTAGAACCGTTAAATTGCCTGTTGTTGAGATGCAGCAGGAGCTGCAGTTATCTGGTTCTGCCACTAGGTTAGAGAAAGCAGGGCTAAGCTTTTCTGAGCAACAATATAAGCAGTTAAACTCTGTCATTCAGCCTATAATGCAAGAGCTGGCTCAAATGAATGTTAGTATAAGGTCAGAATTCACTACAGTTAAAGCATACTTGGAAGCATCTTGTGAAGATTTTTTAAAATTTCAGTCTGCTTTTTTGGAATGTAAACAGCAAGTGGCCTCTAATGCAGAAAAAGTGTTGAAAGTTGAAAAATCCGTTATAGAATTGCAAGAACGTGAAAAGGAATTAGAGAGGAAAATAGACTACTTGGAGAATCAAAGTAGAAGGAATAATGTGAAAATTGTTGGTTTGCCAGAAGGTATGGAAGGACAAGATCCTCTTCATTTTTTTAAAGAATGGATTCCACAAGTATTGGAGCAAGAATTTTTCTCTGGAGGCTTGGTATTGGAAAGAGCTCATAGAGCTTTAAGAAGAACACCTCTACCTGGTCAATCACCAAGACCTGTGATAATTTGATGTTTGAATTATTTGGACAGAGCAGCAATACCTCGTCTAGCAGTGGAAAATGCGAGACAACGACAGGCTCCATTATTGATTCAGAATAGTAGAGTTTTTTTTTAATCCAGATTTGAGTCAAGAGGTTATTCAGCGTCGGCATCGATGTAATCCAGTTAAAGAAGTTTTGTGGCGTAAAGGCTATAAGTCTACTTTTTGCTATCCGACAATTTGAAGGTGTTCTATGGAGTATTTCAATCTCGGTTTTTTGACAATGATCGTGAAGCAATGATTTTTGCTGATTCATTTCCAGATGCAAGAGGACAAAGATGTAGTCCACCATTGTCTCCTAAAGAAAAATCTGGTTGTTCTGGAAATGGAAGAAATGGCAGAAATGGGAGAAATGGGAATGGAAAGAGTCCAACTTCTCTGGAAATGGGGTCTCCGAGTTTGGAATCTCTTGGATGAACAGAAGAACTTACTTATTCTTATTTTATTTTATATGTCATTATGATATTTTGATGTTATTCTTTGTTTGGCTGGGGAGGGAGAGATTGGCTCTAAGTTCTATTAGTCATCAGCCACTGGTGGATGATCCACAACCAAGTTTTGTTTAGGGGTTACTAGCTTTTTGTAGTTTTTTTTGGGGGGGGGTTTCATTTTTTGATTAATTTTTCTTTATTTTTTTATTTTCATTTTATTTAGCCTTTAATTTGTGTTTTTTTTCTCCTATTGGAGGGCCTATTTACATTGATTTGAGTTTTTATATAACAATATTATTAGTTCTTAGTAACATCAGTAGATATGTTTGTTACTTTTAATGTTCGAGGTTTAAACAGTCCGATTAAGCGAAAGCGCATTTTGGCGTATATTAAGAAAATGAAAATTGATGTTGCTTTTTAACAAGAAACACATTTGAATGTCAAAGAAAGTATGAAATTGAAGAGGGACTGGGTAGGGCATGTATATTCTTCTTCATTTAATTCCAGGGCTAAAGGTGTAGCAATTTTGATACATAAGAATTTATCTTTTGAATTACAATCAATGGAGGAAAAGGCAGGATGTATTCTTAAATTGAATTGTAAGATTTTTAATGAATTTTGGACTTTACTTAATATTTATGCCCTAAATGTAGATGATGAAACATTTATTTCTGATGCATTTTTATATCTGGGTCAGACTAATGATAATGTTTTAGTTGGTGGTGATTTTAATTGTGTTTTGGAATCTTTATTAGATAAATTTCCAAAGAAAGTTAAAAAATCTAAAATGGCAGTTCAGGTTCAGGCATTGATGAAAGATCTTAATTTAGTGGATATTTGGAGACGTCTTAATCCGACAGAGAAGGATTTCTCCTTTTATTCAACTAGACATGAATCGTTTCCAAGGATTGACTTTTTTTTAGTATTGGCACATTTACAGGGGAAAATACAACAAGCGGAATATAAAAGTAGGGTGATTTCAGATCATTCTTTGTTATACTTTACATATGCAACCTTTGAGAAAATTCAGGTGGCCTATCGTTGGAGGTTTAATATAATGTTATTAAAAAATACGGAATTTATTGATTTTTTGAAAAAACATTAATTTTTTTGAAAGAAAATTCTAACTCTGTTCAAAGTAAGTTTGTATTATGGGACACTATGAAAGCTTATTTGAGAGGATAAATAATTAGTTCTACTTCTAAAATAAAAAAGAATTGATTAAATCAGAGTCTTGAATTAGAGAAACGGATTAGTGAGTTGGAAAAGGAATTTCAGAAAGATGCTACAGAAGATCAGAAAATAGAATTGTCTAGTTGAAAAGGGAATATAATACTCTGCAATCTTACCAATTGGAACAATTTTAAAGAAGGGGGTGAATGTGGTGGTACACCACCTGCCTACTGCAGGGGGCAATCTGTACCTGCAGGAGTGTTAGGGGACAGGACAACATCTGGCTGGCTGTCAATCAGTCAGCCTGAATGGATCAAGCCCCATTCAGTTGGATGTCAATCACCTTCCGGGATATAAGCCTGCGCCGGCCTCCCGAAGCCTCACTCAGTATTACTGCAGCTACAGCCAGCCTGGCTCTGTGGAAGCCTTTGTGGATTAAGGCTTGTTGTACGGTCTTTACCTTGTGTGTGTCTGATTCTGGCTAACAGTGCACAACAGGCACTACCAGTTGCCCCAGTAATCACAAGGACAAAGACTTGAGGCGAACGATAAGACTTGAGCTGGCCCGGATCCAGATTAGGGAAGTGCCGGGAAGGGAAAGGTGGCCTGACCTTTATGGCCTGGGTCCCAGGGGGGGAGTCCAGGGGAGGGTGTCATCAGGGGATGGGCCAGCCCGAGCCTTTACCGGCCAACGAGTACATACAATCCATACCATTACATTCACGCCCTCTTTATAAACAGAAACCCCTCCTCAAGAGAGGAGAGAGAAGGAAAAAAACATTTAGTGAGAGGTTTAGCTGTACCTGGGACTTTCTCCTTCTGTGGGACCACTGGGGGGCACTGTCCGAGCTCTGCTGTTTGGGAGGGGAATCAGTCCCAGGGGAGGGGGGCAGGGGAGGGAACAGTCTGGGTCAAGGTGATGATTGAGGACTCCTGGGGGACCAACTCTTGGAGAGGAGAGCTGGGTGGCTCGGCCTCCAGTATTGCGGTCCTGTCTGGGGTGGTCTGATCTGTGGGATGGCCTGTGGCAGGCAGGGCGGTTTTTGGATCCCCGGCGCTCGCCAGGTCTCGGATAGGCACAGTGTCCTCGTGGCCATCGGGGTGTCTCATGAACACGTATTGTGGGTTGGCGTGTATGAGGTGTACCCCTTCCACCAGTGGACCCATCTTATAGCCCCTCGCGTGTCATCATAGCAGGACTGGCCTTGGGGTTGCCAACCAAGGTGGAATGGAGGCATCATTCTCTGATCTCCTAGGGAAAGCAAACAAGTGTTCATGTGGGGTGGAGATGCACGGTGGACAGGAGCAATTGGGTGGCGTGGAGCGCTTCGGGCAAAACGTCCTGCCAGCAGGACACTGGCATGTTTTGGGACCTAAGGGCCAGGAGCACTGCCTTCCAGACAGTGACGTTCTCCCTTTCCACCTTGCCATTACCCCTGGTGGTCCTGCTGATGACTATACCTTTGGCCAGGAAGTACTGTCGCAGTTCCTCACTCATGAATGAGGTCCATCGGTTGCTGTGGATGTACTCGGGGTACCTGAACAGGGTGAAGATACTACGCAGCGCCTTGATGACTGTTGCTGAGATCATATCCGGGCAGGGAACTGCAAAGGGGAACCTGGAGAACTCGTCCACCACTGTCACGAAGTAGGCATTCCTATTTGTAGTGGGTATGGGGCCCTTGATATTGACACTGAGTCTTTCAAAAGGGTGTGTGGCCTTGATGAGATGTGCCTTCTTGGGGCGGTAGAACTGCGGCTTACATTCCGCGCAGGGAATCGGCATCGGGTGGTCGTGGACTGGACGTCCTCTATGGAGTATAGAAGGTTCTGAGTCTTGACGAAATGGCTCCGGGGTGACACAAACTGTCGTGAAAGGTGTGGAGATGGTCAAGATGCGCGCTGGCACATGTTCCCTGGGATAGGGCATCTGGGGATCATTGAGTTTACCCGGCCGATACAAGATATTGTAATTATAGGTGGATAATTCAATCCTCCACCTCAGAATCTTGTCATTTTTGATTTTACCTTGCTGTTTAGTATTAAACATGAAGGCCATGGCTCTCTGGTCTGTCAGCAGGGTAAACCATTTGCCAGCCAGGTAATGTCGTCAGTGGCACAATGCCTCAGCGATCGCTTGGGCTCCCTTCTCGACGGAGGAGTGATGTACCTCAGGACCGTGCAGGGTGCGGGAGAAAAAAGCTTCTAGTCTACCTGCCAGTCACGGCCAGTGTGAAGTCAGAGGCATCGCACTCCACCTGGAAGGGGATGGTCTTGTCCATGGCATGCATTGTGGCCTTTGCAATGTCTCCTCGGATCTGGTAGAATGCAGCTTGGGCTTCCGCCGATAACGGGAAGGTTGTGGACTTAATAAGGGGGTGGACTTTATCGGTATAATTGGGCACCCATTGTGCATAATAGGAAAACAGCCCCAGGCACCTCTTCAGCACCTTTAGGGACTAGGAGCTCCATGAGTGGTTGCATGCGGTCGGGGTCCAGGCAAATGATACCATATGCCACGATGCAACCAAGAAGGGCCAGGTGGTCTGTGTTGAACACACACTTGTCCTTATTGTATGTCAAGTTGAGAGACTTGGCTGTAAGTGATGGTGACATTGTTGAGATATGGGAACGTCGCCTTCAGCTTGTGCTCCTCCACCATCCAATCCATGACCCTCTGAAAAGCAGAGACACCATTAGTAACACCGAAAGGCACCCGCAGGAAGAGAAAAAGTCTTCCATTGGCCTCAAAGCCCATATAGAGCTGGTAGCTCAGGCAAAGGAGGAGTTGATGATAGGCTGACTTAAGGTCAATGGTCGAGCAGACTCTGTATTGGGCAACCTTATTGACCAAATCGGCTATCTGGGGCAGAGGGTACGCATCCAACTGGGTGAAGCAGTTGATAGTTTGGCTATAGTCAATCAACATCCAGGGCTTGCCTGCCCCTCTGACCACGAAGACCTGCATCCTCCAGGGGGTGAAGCTAGGGGCTATGATCCCCTCCACTAGAAGTCACTGAACCTCAGCCTGGATGAACACCATATGCTCAGTGCTGTAGCCCCTACACTTGGTGGTGATTAGTTTACAGTCCGGGGTGAGGTTCGCGAATAATGATGGAGGGGCTGCCCACGGGATTGTGAGACTGCAGGATGGTGCCAGAGAATGGGTGCTCGATTGGGGGGTGGGGGGGTTCAATAAGCTGCAGGTTGCAAACGGTATCCCGGGGCAAGTAATGAGCGCCAGAGTGCCCTACCTGTTCGCGAACTCACCGGACCAGATTCAGCCGTGCAGCACGCGGGAATCCCAGGCCAACTAACGAGCGGCAGAGTGCCCTACCTGTTCGCAATATCACAGGGACCTGGATCAGCCGTTCAGCATGTGGAGATCCCAGGGCAGGTAACGACAGCCAGAGTGCCCAACTTGTTCGCGAACTCACTGGGACCAGGATCAATCGTGCAGTATGTGGGGATCCCGGGGCAAGCAAAGAGAGGCAGAGTGCCCTACATGTTCGCGAACTCACTGGGACCAGGATCAGCTGTGCAGTACGCGGGGATCCAGAGCAAGTAATGAGGGGGAGTGCTCTACCTGTTCGCAAACTCACCAGGACCAGGATCAACCGTGCAGTACGCGGGAATCCAGAGGCAAGTAACGAGCGGCAGTGCCCTACCTGTTCACGATATCACAGGGACCTGGATCAGCCGTTCAGCACGTGGAGATCCCGGGGCAAGTAACGAGAAGCAGAGTGCCCTACCTATTCGTAAACTCACAAGGACCAGTGTCAAGTGTGTAGCACGCGGGGATCCCGGGCCAACTAACGAGCGGCAGAGTGCCCTACCTCTTTGCGAACTCACTGGGACCAGGATCAGCCGTGCAGCAGGCGGGGATCCCAGAGCAAGTAACGAGCAGTAGAGAGACCTACCTGTTCACGAATTCACCGGGACCAGGATCAGCTGTGCAGCACTCGGGGATCCCGGGGCAAGTAACGAGCGGCAGAGTGCCCTAACTGTTTGTGAACTCACTGATATCAGGATCAGCCGTGCAGAACATGGGGATCCTGGGACAAGTAACGAGCGGCAGAGTGCCCTACCTCTTTGCGAACTCACTGGGACCAGGATCAGCCGTGCAGCAGGCGGGGATCCCAGAGCAAGTAACGAGCAGTAGAGAGACCTACCTGTTCACGAATTCACCGGGACCAGGATCAGCTGTGCAGCACTCGGGGATCCCGGGGCAAGTAACGAGCGGCAGAGTGCCCTAACTGTTTGTGAACTCACTGATATCAGGATCAGCCGTGCAGAACATGGGGATCCTGGGACAAGTAACGAGCGGCAGAGTGCCCTACCTGTTTGCGAACACACCGGGACCAGGATCAGCCGAGCAGCACGCGGGGATCCAGGGGCAAGTAACGAGCGGCAGAGTGCCCTACCTTGTCGCGATCTCACCGGACCAGGATCAGCCGTGCAGCACGCGGGGATCCCGGGGCATGTAATGAGTGGCAGAGAGACATACCTGTTCACGAATTCACCGGGACCAGAATCAGCTGTGCAGTACGCGGGGATTCCGGGGCAAGTAATGAGCGGAAGACTGTCCTATCTGTTCGCGAACTCACTGGGACCACGTAACTATGGGCAACCACTTCTGCAGGGTCACTCTGGATATCCAGGGTATGGCGTAGGAGGAGTTTAAATTGCTGGTGCTCCCACGCCTCTGTGCTCCAGTGCTGCTGGGGTTGGATTTTCAGTGCCAACTGAAAAGCATCACAATGGTGCTCGATGGGCCGCTTCCCCATTAATCCTTAGAAGGAAGCGTTACTGCAACCTCACGGCCCCCCCCCCCCTTTATTCATGCACCTCATGCCTGACTGCACCCGGTGGTCACCAAGAGCAGGAGGTACAGCCCAAAAGACAGGGAGTTTATCAGTGGAGAAGTCCGTAGACTCCTGCAAGAGAACATTATAGAAAAGAGTTCCAGCCCTTGGAGAGCACAAGTAGTGGTAGTGAAGTCTGGGGAGAAGAGGCGTATGGTCGTAAACTACAGTCAGACCATCAACAAATTCATGCAGCTGGATGCATACCCACTTCCACGTATTGCGGACATCGTAAACAGCATTGCCCAGTACAAAGTGTTCTCCACTATCGACCTCAAGGCAGCGTACCACCAGTTGCCCATTAGAAAAAAACGATAGGATATACACGGCGTTCAAAGCAAATGGCAGGTTGTACCAGTTCCTCCACCTCCCCTTTGGTATCACCAATGGGGTATCTCTGTTCCAGCGGGAGAAGTACCACATAGTGGATGAGTACCACTTAAAGGCTGTGTTTCTGTACCTGGACAACATTATAATCTGTGGCCACTCACGAGCTGACCATGATACTAACCTTCAATGTTTTTTTCAGGCAGCAAAGGTCCGTAATCTAACGTACAATAAGGACAAATGTGTCTTTAGCACCAGGAAGTTAGCGATCCTGGGCTACATGGTGCAAAACAGGGAAATCAGCCCGGACCTGGCCCGCATGCGCCAGCTGCTAGACCTCCCCATCCCTCATGCTCAAAAGACATTAAAGAGGTGTCTGGGGTTGTTTGCATATATGTGAAATGGGTTCCCAATTACGCCGACAGGGCCCACCCACTCATAAAGGCCTCAACTTTTCCCCTCAGCCCTGCTGCTATCAAAGCCTTTAAAGAGATCAGGGATCTGATCACGAAGACAACCCTGCAATCCATTGACAAGACAGTCCCTTTTCAGGTAGAGACCAACGCCTCAGACGTGGCCTCAGCAGCCACCCTGAATCAAGAGGGGTGGCCAGTGGCCTTTTTCTTGCGGACCCTTCAGGGGTCCAAGGTAAGACATTCGGCAGTGGAGAGGAGGCCCAGGCCATTGTGGAAGCAGTGGGGCACTGGAGACATTTTCTGGCCTTTATACGCTTCACCCTTGTCACAGACCAATGATCCGTGGCATTCATGTTCGATAACCAGAACAGGGGGAAGATAAAGAATGATAGCTGGAGGATAGAATTGTTGATGTACAGCTACAACATCCTATACTGTCCAGAGAGGCTCAATGAGCCCTCAGACGCATTGTCCAGGGGCACTTGTGCGGCCCTTAATCACTGTCCCAGCTGCAGAGCTTGCACAATGAGCTGGGCCACCCGGGAGTCGCAAGGGTCTTCCACTTTGTCAGGGCCCAAAACCTCCCGTTCACAGTGAAGGATGTATGGACAGTAAGCAGGGGTTAACCGCAGTTCCACCGGCCAGACAGTGTCCCCTTTTGAGCGGCTTCGCCTTGACTTCAAAGGCCCGCTCCTGTCCTACGACATGAACATCTATTTCCTAAACGCTATCGACAAGTACTCACAGTTCCCCTTTGTTATCCTGTGTCCTGATGTCACTGCAACCACAGTAATAAAGTGCCAGCAATCTATATTCAGTTTGTGTGGGTACCCTAGCTATATACACACGGATAGGGGTGCTGCCTTCATGAGCACGGAAGTCCAACAGTACCTTAGGGATAGAGGCATTGCGACCAGTCGCACTGAGTTATAACCCTAGGCGGATCGGGCAGGTAGAAAGAGAGAATGCCACCATCTGGAAGACAGTCCTGCTAACTCTCAAAGCAAACTTCTCACACATGAGTCTCTTTAAAACTGATGACACGACAAGCTTTATTTACAAGTCTGCAGAGTTGGACTCAACTGGTTTCTCACCAGTTAAGCCCCGATACATACAGTGCATTGATTTTTATACCTTTATTATTTGCCCTTCCCCTTCTTATTAATACTGTTTTAATTGGTTAGTATTACAAAAACATTCTAAGTATAACTGCATTATTAATTATCACGTTCGTTACGTACGCTGTGAACTCTACATTCACTGAATTCTGTTTCTCACACTTCTTATCAATCCTTTGTCTCCTGCATGTCTCTCACTATGACCATGAAAAGATAGGTTTAAAAAAAACATATTCAGCAGCTCCTTCTGTCCTTGACTGCTAGTAAACTCTCTGTCCGTTCTGGCTTCCCTGTTTATGATTAATCATCACATTTTAACTTAAGTCTTTTTAACCTAAATTCTCTATATCACAATCCACCCCTTTCTCTCTTTAAAATGTGTTGAATATATGTATAGATATGAATATGATTCTAAGCTAGGGAAGAGAAATGTTTTATGATACATTAATCTCACGCTGAAATAAAAGTCTTACAATAAAACTGAATACTGCTATTAGATAGGGGTAGGCAATCAGTTTTAAAAACAGTGGATAAGAACCAAGTCTGAGGTTTAGGAAACCAAGTGAAAACACCAGGTGAAATGCGAATCCATACAGCCTTGCAGGGACTTTCTCCTACTGGGTATTTGCCGGCTCGTGAGAAACAATACAAACCAGAGGGGACGTTAGAGAGACCAGGTTTCTCTTGATCTCGTTCAGTTAGTTGTCCAAATGCGGGAAATCATGGTCAATGAATTGAGAGGTTCTCCCCACCAAGGCCATTGTTCTGACATCCGTGGACCCCCGCAGACCCAACAATTAGTTACATTAAAAGTTCCTGCAATTTTAGTTGCTAGATCTACAAAAAGGTTATCTCCCCCAATTGCATTACCGAAACTTACATGGTTATTTGGATGGACTCGAACTAAGTCCGGCTGTCTTAAAGGGACAGGCAATTTCAAGTGTGGAGTGTAACTTTTCATTGGAACAGTACGTTGGTGTATGCAAAACCAGAGTCCATCAGGGCATGGTGGGCTTGAGTCACCTTTCCAACTGTTAAGAGGGAAAGGAGTGGTATTATGAATCTGTATATAATGACCCATATTATTTCCTTCTTTTTCCACACAAGGGGTATATGGATGTTGGGTGGTATTTTCTGCCCAACATTTCTCAGGAACTGAGGTATGGGAAATGAAATTACCTTCCTTTCTTCCCCAAATGTGGTCCTGAAACAGGACCACTGTATCTCTGCATTTCTTACATTTCACACCTGATAAAGACATAGGCAAACTAAGAAAAATCAAAGAACATAACAATAACATTGTGAATTAAGTCTTTTTGCGAAATCGTAAGGTAAGAGGTTTTTCTCCAGGAATACAAGTCCAATCTGAGTTCGTATCAGGGTCCTGTGACGCCTCTACAGGTCCCTTAAATCTGGATGCGTGTGTCCACCCCTACTCTCTTGTTCGTGCTGCAGCTTCTGTAGTTAAGAGAACTTGGTATGGACCTTCCTACTGGGGCTGGAGTTTTTCAGTCTTCCAGGTCTTGATAAGAATCCAGTCTCCTGGTTCCACTTTGTGTAAAGAAAAGTCTAGAGGCGGTGTTTGTGCCAATAGTCCTCTCTTTCGTAAATCTGTAAGAGAGCGTGACAGTGCCTGTAAATAGTTCCTAACAAATATATCCCCTTCCCCCAAGGTGGGACACCCCTCAACTGTACTCCAGAAGGGAAGCCCAAACATCATTTCATAAGGGGACAGCCCTACATCTTTTCGTGGGGCAGTACGAATTCTCAATAAGGCTAGGGGCAGACACTTTATCCAAGGCATTTTAGTTTCCACCATTAACTTTGTCAATTGGATTTTTAGTGTTCCATTCATACGTTCGACCTTCCCTGAGCTTTGTGGATGCCAAGAGGTATGTAATTTCCAAGAGACCTGTAATGCATCACAAATCAATTGCTGGATTTTTGAAGAAAAATGTGGACCCCTGTCTGAGTCTATAGAATCCATTATACCATATCTGGGGATTATCTGCTCTAGGAGGAGGCGAGCTACTGTAGAGGCTGTAGTATTTATTGTTGGGAAGGCTTCTACCCATCGGGTAAAGTGATCTATTATCACCAACAGATATTTCCATCTTTGAACTTGAGGTAACTCTGTGAAGTCGATCTGGATACGTTGAAAAGGGCGTATGGCTAATGGTTGACCTCCCATGGTCCTTGTCCTCATTATCTTCTTATTAATTTTTGTGCATAGGTAACAATTTTGCACCTCTTGTTGGGCCAAGGTGTAGATTCCCTTACACACATATTCTCGAAGCACTGTGTCACATAAGGCTTGAGTGCCCCAGTGGCTCTGTTGATGCAGGTGTTTTAAAATGTTGCGAGTTATTTCTTTATTTAGAACAGTTCTTCCATCTGGTGTTTTCCATGTTCCATCAGGTAATTGGCTTGCGCCCAGCTGATCCATGTTCTTTTCTTCCTTAGCAGTGAAAATGGGAGCTGTCTTTATGCCTTGCCTTATTGGGATTAAAGTCAGCAAACGGACTTCTTGTTGCATGGCTGCTCTTTTGGCTTCTTCATCAGCCAGTCTGTTTCCAATTGCTGTCGGGTTATCTCCCCTTTGATGGCTTGGTATGTAGACCACTGCTATTTCTTGGGGTAATGTTAAGGCTTCTAAAGTCAGAGTAATCATCTGTTCGTGTGCCAATTCCTTTCCTCTTGATGTAATTAGACCACGCTCCTTCCAGATCTTACCAAAGGTATGCACTACCCCGTATGCGTATTTGGAATCTGTGTAAATCGTTCCAATTTTCTTTGCCAGTATTCTGAGGGCTCTTTGCAAGGCATATAGTTCACAGGATTGTGCTGACCAGCTTCCGGGTAGTCTCGTGGATTCTACTACTTTCCAAGTATTTCCTTCTATTATAGCATACCCATTTCTTCTCATTCCGTCAACACATCTGGCGGAGCCGTCAATGTAGAATTCATATCCTTCTCCCAGCGGAGTATCGCAAAGGTCTTCTCGGGTCTTGGTCTGAAGATCTGTCAACTCGACACAGTCATGCTCCACCTCTTTCTCTGTTTCACTGCCGTATAAAAACTGAGCTGGGTTGCAGCTATTAATTTTTGCAAACTGTAAATCTTCTCCAACCATTAAAATGGTTTCATACTTTAATATACGAGAATCAGTCAGCCATCGATGGGCAGTTTGTGTTAATAAAACACTCACAGAATGGGAGGTGTACACAGTCATCTTTCCTCCAAAAGTAAGTTTACGTGCTTCCTCTACCAACAGAGCAGCAGCCGCTACTCCCTGGATACACGTCGGCCATCCGCGAGACACTGGGTCCATCATTTTGGAAAGGAAAGCCACTGGGTGTCGCTGACCACCTTTTTCCTGTGTTAAAACTCCCACAGCTGTTCCTTGGTTATGAGTGACAAATAGCTGGAAGGGCTGTTTTAAAGAGGGCAGAGTGAGCACTGGGGCTCGTGTTAGGCGATGTTTCAAGTCCTCGAACCATCCCTCCTCCTCCTGGGTCCATTTCAATGGATAGTCATTTTCATTTGTCAGTTTATCATACATAAACTTCACCAAAGCTGAGTAGTCCTCTATCCATAACCTACAGTATCCTAAGAGTCCCAGGAATTGTCTTATTTCCTTCTTATTACGGGGTAAAGGCATTCTAGTGATTCCCGCAATTCGTTCAGGGGTAATTCGTTTCTGTCCTTTACTTATCTGGTGTCCCAGATATATCACAGTTTTCTCAACAAACTGTAACTTGTTTCTGGACACTCGTAGACCCTTTTTCCCCAGATAATTCAAGAGTCTTATGGTCTCTCTCCTCATTTCTTGTTCCTTGGGTCCTGATAATAGTAAATCATCCACATACTGCATTAGTTGGGAATCATCAGATTGTGGATAGTCCATCAGGATTTGTTCTAGCATTTGTCCAAACAGGTTTGGAGATTCAGTGAACCCTTGGGGCAATACAGTCCACCGAAACTGTCTCCGTCTACCTGTCCATGGATTTTCCCATTCAAACGCAAACATATCTCTACTTTCCTCTTCTAACGGACAAGTCCAGAAGGCATCCTTCAAGTCGATAACACTAAACCACTCATGGTCTGGGGGAATCCGACTCATAATAGTATAGGGATTAGGCACCACTGGGTGGCGGGTCTGAACAATAGCATTCAAACTTCTTAGATCCTGAACTAGGCGATAGGATCCATCTGACTTTTTTACTGGGAGTATAGGGGTGTTATAAGGTGACATGCATTCTTCTAATAGTCCGTCTCGTATTAAAGTCTCAATTACCGGCTGTAGCCCTTTTCTCCCTTCCAAAGAAATAGGATACTGACGTTTCCTTACCGGCTGATGACCTGGTATTAATGTGACATGTAAAGGTGGGATGTCCAGACCTCCTCGATTTCCCTCCTTATACCAGACTCTCTCGTCAATCTGCCGTTCATCCTCTTCCTTTAAAGCGCAGAGGTGGACTCGCACTTCTCCGTCCACAGGGAGAGCACCCAAACCTAGGAGAGCCTGTAAGTCCCTTCCTAGGAGGTTAAATCCAGCCGAAGGTAATAACAAGAGGTCTTGTACCCCTTCTCTTTCTTCCAGTTTCACTGTTACTTGGGGAATTATTGATACCATTCTGGGAGCTCCTTCTATCACAGAAATTGTCAAATTACTTTTTATAGGCTCAGTTCCGATTGGCACAGTTATTACACTACTTCGTTCCGCTCCTGTGTCCACCATAAACACCACCTCTTCTCCCTTGGGACCAATTTTTAGTTTTACCAGGGGTTCCCTCTTATATTTGGTCCCTAACATTTGGAACCCCTGACACCCCTAATCTTCTTCCATAAGTTCGAGGGCACGCAATTCCCTCTTGTATCGGGGGCATTCCCTCTTAAAGTGTCCTTCCTCATTGCAGTAATAGCATTTAACAAATCTCCGGGGTCTTCCCTCTCTTGGATATTTTGGATTGTTTAGAGGAAGGTTTTGTTTTCTTTCCCCTCTGGATTCAGCATTCATCTGTCGGATAGTCTGTACCATAACCTTTGTCGCCTTCTTTTGATCTTCTTCTTCTCTCTGCACATATACTTTTTGTGCCTTTTTTAACAGTTCACTTAGGGGTTTTTCACTCCAGTCCTCCTCCTTTTCTAGTTTCTTTCTAATGTCTTGCCATGATTTGGAAACAAATTCAATTCGAATAAGCTGTTCACCCATTGGTGTACTAGGGTCCACACCAGCATACTGTTGGACATTCTTTCTCACCCTCTCCAAAAAATCAGTAGGGGACTCGTCTTTCCCCTGGTGGTTCCCAAATGCCTTGGTAAAATTGTGACCCTTTGGCACAGCCTCCCGTATCCCTTTAATTGTCCACTCTCTATATTGTCTCATACTTGCCAATCCCTCGGGTGTTCGTTTGTCCCACCTGGGTTCATTTAAGGGATATTTTTGTTCATGGGGTCTAGGGTCCCCAGGTTGTTCATATTCCCACATGAGGAGGGCAGCCCGTCGAATCATCTGCCTCTCCTGGGGTGAAAATAATGTTCCCATTATTGCCTGCATCTCTTCCCACGTATATGTGTTTGGTCCCAAGAATTGGTCAAGCTGTTCAGCCAGTCCTATAGGATCTTCCAATAACTTTTTCATTTCTTTCTTAAATCCCCGCACCTCTGTACTAGTTAGGGGAACATTCACATATCCCGTTCCCCCTCCCGGTCCTCCCATAGGAACTTCTCTCAGGGGATTTAGGTTTATTGAAAACTTTGATGGTCCTGGACCAGTCTGGGATCTTGTCCAGGGTCGGTTTACCGGTGGAAGTTTAGGGTCCGACTCCCTTAATTCATCCTTTTTATCCCGGCCCCCTTCGGGGCAATCAAATTCATCACCTTTCCCCTCCGGTAATAAGCTTTCCTCGGGCGCAGTAGGCACCGGGGGAATATAAGGAGGGGGAAGGTTGTCCAGAGGTTCCCATTTCTTTTCTCCTGCCACTCTCAATTTAAAACATTCTGTTAAGGATCCTGGCCAGGGAACCCAACAAAATGCATATGCTGACTCTTCTTGATTCACCTTTGGTTTCGAATTTACATATATGTTTAATGCTTGTCTAACCCAATCCTCATCAGATCCAAATTTCGGCCACCAGACCGAGGAACCTTTAATAGGTTGTTTTGACCAAAGGAGACAATATTGGACCATCTTTTTCTTGTTTTTGTCCCGATATCTATTACTATCCCAATTTTCAAACATTCTCCCCAAAGGGCTGTCAAGGGGTACTCCCAGGAATTGTCCTGAATTTTCAGACGAGCCCTTAGATTTTGATCCTCCCATTTTCCCACCTAGATCTGTTTATCGTTGCTAAGGACCCTCTCGCTCTGGACCCTACTCCCTTCCTCTCAGACGCCTCGTCGGAGGTGCTGTCCCTCCTTCGGTTACCGCTGAGGTTTTCCTGGGGTTGACCCCTCTCTTCTCGGCACTTCGTCGGAGGTGCTGTCCCTCCTTCGGTTACCGCCGAGGTTTCCCTGGGGTCTATCCTAGAGTCCCGCGACAGGGTTCTCACACAACGACAAAAGATCTATACTTAATCTATTCCGTTAGGTTTTTATCCAAACAGGTGTATCCCGTTACACCTGTTACCCAATCCCCACACCACAATCGTAAGTCGTCACTTACTGGTGTCTTCCCGGGGATTGAACCGTCACCCTTCTCCTCTCCGTCTTGTCGTGTCACCCTGTCCGGATACCACTCGCTCAAGCCGCCCGAAGCGACGAGCAAGGGACTAGGAGCCGCTGAACTCAGCGGGGTGCACCGCCTCCGATGTCCCTCTTCTCGCCTCCCCTCACGGCCGGAGTGTAGATCCCGGACGAGCCCCCATTTGTCAGAAATAAAACTTCTCACACATGAGTCTCTTTAAAACTGATGACACGACAAGCTTTATTTACAAGTCTGCAGAGTTGGACTCAACTGGTTTCTCACCAGTTAAGCCCCGATACATACAGTGCATTGATTTTTATACCTTTATTATTTGCCCTTCCCCTTCTTATTAATACTGTTTTAATTGGTTAGTATTACAAAAACATTCTAAGTATAACTGCATTATTAATTATCACGTTCGTTACGTACGCTGTGAACTCTACATTCACTGAATTCTGTTTCTCACACTTCTTATCAATCCTTTGTCTCCTGCATGTCTCTCACTATGACCATGAAAAGATAGGTTTAAAAAAAACATATTCAGCAGCTCCTTCTGTCCTTGACTGCTAGTAAACTCTCTGTCCGTTCTGGCTTCCCTGTTTATGATTAATCATCACATTTTAACTTAAGTCTTTTTAACCTAAATTCTCTATATCACACCTAGCAAGGTGGCAAGATGTGTTACCGGAGGCTCTGCACTCCATACACTCTTTATTGTGTACCGCCACTAACGTGACATCACATGACCATAATCTTTTCTTTCTCGAGGAATGCCGTGACAGGCACCATGCTGCCGAGATGGCTGATGTCACCGGGACTGGCCCTCCTCCACAAGCATTGCAGGTGCCACAGGACGGACCCGCTGGTGGAGGCACGTGAACCCTCACTATACCTACGTTGCATTCGAGGATAGATGGGAAGTCTCGGTGGCCATCAGGGATCTCGCACCATCAGGAGACATGGGCGGCACAGAAGAAATACAGACCCCTACAGACCGGCAGGACAGGAGCACCACAGTCTCTGAAGGATCAGCAGGAAGGAACAATGGTTGATGCGGGAGGGTCGCAGACCGCCATGGAGCAGCATGAGGAGCGGCCGATGAACACACCCCCATGGGCGGAAAGCCCTGCACCCACGCACTATACCCTCGCCCAGGGCCAAGACCCCCAGGCCCTGGCACACCCTACCTCCCCCACCCTGGCTCCCCAAAGGTCCAGAAGGAAGAGGAAACTGCATCAATTACTGGACATGAACAGGTGCAAAGGGACAGAGGGGGTGGGGGGGGGGAGGGTCAGTCATAATTTTTTAATTGGGGTGTGAATAGGGTGGCATGGCATGGATGATGTCATTACACCACTAGGTCACCAGGGGGCTCACCTGGTGATCTTGTATATGTCTGGGGGCGGGGACCCTTACCCCTCATTCTGGCCTTGGCTTGTACACATTTACAATCAAGGCCTCAAAGCCTAGCTGTATACCAGTCTATTAAAACGAGTGTTTTACCTGCACTCTGCCTCATGTGGGTGATGCTAGTAGCCTACAGAGGTGGCCCGACCTTTATGGCTTAGGTCACAGGGGAGGAGTCCAGGGGAAGGGGTCATCAGGGGGCTGGCCAGCCCGAGCCTTTACCGGCCAATGAGTACATGCAACCCATAGCATTACAGGGAGTGGCCTATCTCATTCCTAGACATATCCTGAGGCCTGGTATTGAAAGGGAGAGGCCTATCTCCCTCCTGGACATATCCTGAAGCCTGGTATTGAAAGGGAGGGGCCTAGCGCCCTCTTGGACACATCCGGAGCTCTGGTATTTTTAAAATTTTTGAATAATTTTTTATTTTTCACAATTTGAACCATATCAACCAAAATATATACAAACGTTTCTCAATAAATATACACAGTGGCATTTTCTCCCTTTCCACCCCCCCCCACCTTCCCTCCCCCCTTCAAAACCAATAAATATTCAACATATACAATACAATAAAACCATTAAACAATGTCATCACAATGAAAAATAAACAAGAAAAATGTGTAATCTACTTTTACACACTGGATCAAGTCATTTTGTTTTCTTATCATTTTAGGGGGTTGAGGTCCGAGGCAAGCCCTCTCTGTTATGCTCCATGTACGATTCCAAAATTTGAAATTTGTTCAAATAATGTGACTTTATCTTTTAAATTTATTCATTTCCATGTACCATTGCTGTATTCTCAGGCTCTCTTCCATTTTTTTTTATTTTTTTATTTTTTTTTATTTTTTTTAAATTTTTTATTCTTCACACCATAAATCACAATAGCCATGATATACACTTTTTCTTTTCCACACATTTACAGTGACTTTTTCTCCCTCCCCCCTCCCTCCTCCCAAGCCACCCCCCCATCCCCCCCCCTCTCATCCATTTTAGTTATACAATCTAGGTTGCATTAATTCAGTTAGACAATGTTGTCATTCAACAAAAATACACCAGAAATTCTACTGAGTCCATTCTTTTCTTTTCTTCTCCTTCCATCAACTTAGGTAATGTTTGTTCCCGGTAGGTTTTCGCTATTGTATTTAATGTAAGGCTCCCATACTTGTTCGAATATTTCAATATTATTTCTTAAACTATATGTTATTTTTTCTAATGGAATACATTTATTCATTTCTATATACCATTGTTGTATTTTCAAATTATCTTCCAATTTCCAGGTTGACATAATACATTTTTTTGCTACAGCTAGGGCTATCTTAACAAATCTTTTTTGTGCATCCTCCAAGTCAATTCCAAATTCTTTATTTTTTATGTTACTTAGGAGAAAGATCTCTGGATTCTTTGGTATATTGTTTTCTGTTATTTTATTTAATATCTGATTGAGATCATCCCAAAATTTTTCTACTCTCTCACATGTCCAGATTGCATGAATTGTTGTTCCCCTTTCTTTTTTACATCGAAAACATCTATCAGATACTGTTGGGTCCCATTTATTTAACTTTTGCAGTGTAATGTATAGTCTGTGTAACCAATTATATTGTATCATACGCAGCCTCGTATTTATTGTATTTCTCATCGTTCCAGAGCATAACTTCTCCCATGTTTCCTTTTTTATCTTTATATTTAAATCTTGTTCCCATTTTTGTTTAGTTTTACCATTTGTTTCCTCATTTTCCTTTTCTTGCAGTTTAATATACATATTTTTTATAAATCTTTTGATTAACATTGTATCTGTAATCACATATTCAAGGTTACTTCCCTCTGGTAAACTCAAGTTGCTTCCTAATTTATCTTTCAAGTAGGATCTCAGTTGGTAATATGCCAGCGCTGTATCTCCCGTTATATTGTACTTATCTCTCATTTGTTCAAAGGATAAGAATCTACTTCCTGAAAAACAATTTTCTATTCTTTTAATCCCTTTTTTTTCCCATTTTCTAAAGGCAAGGTTGTCTATTGTAAAAGGGAGTAGCTTATTTTGCGTCAATATTAGTTTTGGTATTTGGTAATTTATTTTATTTCTTTCTACATGAATCTTCTTCCATATATTGAGGAGATGGTGTAATACTGGAGAAGTTCTATGTTGTACCAATTTTTCGTCCCATTTATATAATATGTGTTCAGGTATCTTTTCCCCTATTTTATCTAATTCTAGTCTCGTCCAGTCTGGTTTTTCCCTTGTTTGATAAAAATCTGATAGGTACCTTAATTGTGCGGCTCTATAATAATTTTTGAAGTTTGGCAATTGTAAGCCTCCTGTTTATACCATTCTGTTAATTTGTCTAGTGCTATCCTCGGTTTCCCCCCTCTCCATAAAAATCTCCTTATTATTTTCTTTAACTCTTTGAAGAATTTTTCTGTCAGTTGTATTGGCAATGCCTGAAATAAGTATAGTATCCTTGGAAAAATGTTCATTTTAATACAGTTTATCCTTCCTATCAGTGTTAGTGGTAGCTCTTTCCAATGCTCTAAATCGTCCTGTAATTTTTTCATTAGTGGATTGTAATTGAGTTTATATAATTGGCCTAGATTTTTGTTTATTTGCACACCTAAGTATCTTATTGCCTGCGTTTGCCATCTGAATGGGGATTCCTCCTTAAATTTTGAGAAATCCGCGTTATTCATAGGCATTGCTTCACTTTTATTTACGTTTATCTTGTATCCCGACACTTCTCCATATTCCTTCAATTTCTTATATAGTTCTTTTATTGATAGTTCTGGTTCTGTTAAGTACACTATCACATCATCCGCAAACAGACTGATTTTATATTCCCTGTCTTTTATTTTTATTCCTTTTATATTATTATCTCTTCTTATCGATTCTGCTAGTGGTTCTATAGCTAGCGCAAACAATAATGGTGATAGTGGGCATCCCTGCCGCGTTGACCTGCTTAAGTTAAATTGCTTTGATACATGTCCATTTACTGTCACTTTCGCTAACGGTCCCTTATATAATGCTTTAATCCAATTAATATACTTCTCCGGTAAACTGAATTTTTGCAATACTTTGAACAAGTAATTCCATTCTACTCTGTCGAAGGCCTTCTCTGCGTCTAAAGCAACTGCTACTGCCGGTGCTTTATTTCCTTCTACTGCATGAATTAAGTTAATAAATTTACAAATATTGTCTGTTGTGCGTCTTTTTTTGATAAATCCAGTTTGGTCTAAATTTACCATTTTCGGTACCTGTTCTGCTAATCTGTTCGCTAATAGTTTAGCTATTATCTTATAATCTGTGTTTAGCAGAGATATTGGTCTATATGACGCTGGTGAGAGTGGATCTTTCCCTTGTTTTAGTATCACTGTAATTATTGCTGTTTTACATGAATCTGGTAAGTTTTGTGTCTCATCAATCTGGTTGATTACATCCAGGAGGGGCGGTATTATTAGGTCTTTAAATGTTTTGTAGAATTCTATTGGGAGTCCATCCTCTCCTGGTGTCTTATTATTTGGTAAATTTTTTATTATCTCTTGTATTTCTACTGTTCCAAATGGTTCTGTTAATTTATTTTGTTCCTCTATTTGTAGTTTTGGTAGTTCAATTTTAGTCAAAAATTCATCTATTTTCCCTTCTTTCCCTTCGTTTTCGGTTCGGTATAATTGTTCATAGAATTCTCTGAAGTTTTCCTTAATTTCTTTTGGATTATATGTAATTTGTTTGTCTTTTTTCCTTGTTGCCAATACCATTTTCTTAGTTTGCTCTGTCTTAAGCTGCCATGCTAAGATTTTGTGTGTTTTTTCCCCTAGTTCATAATATTTCTGTTTTGTCTTCATTATATTCTTCTCCACCTTATATGTTTGTAATGTTTCATATTTTATTTTTTTATCCGCCAATTCTCTTCTTTTGGTTGTATCTTCCTTTATTGCTAATTTTTTTTCTATGTTTATTATTTCCCTTTCCAACTGCTCTGTTTCCTGATTATAGTCCTTCTTCATCTTGGTTGCATAACTTATTATTTGCCCTCTAATGAATGCTTTCATTGCGTCCCATAGTATAAACTTATCTTCCACTGATTCCGTATTTACTTCAAAGTACATTTTTAATTGTTTTTCAATAAATTCTCTAAAATCCTGTCTTTTAAGTAGCATGGGGTTTAATCTCCATCTATACATTCTTGGAGGGATGTCTTCTAGCTCTACTGCCAATAACAGGGGTGAGTGGTCCGATAATAGTCTAGCTTTATATTCCGTTTTCCTAACTCTCCCTTATAACAGGAATAGGTCTATCCTTGAGTATGTTTTATGTCTAGTCGAGTAGTATGAGTATTCCTTTTCTTTTGGGTTTTGTTTCCTCCATATGTCCACAAGTTTCATTTCTTGCATTGATTTAATTATAAATTTGGTTACTTTGTTCTTCCTGTTAATTTTTTTCCCCGTTTTATCCATATTTGGATCCAAATTCAGATTGAAATCCCCTCCTATTAGTATGTTCCCTTGTGTATTAGCTACCTTCAAAAAGATATCTTGCATAAACTTTTGATCTTCTTCGTTAGGTGAATATATATTAAGTAGATTCCAAAGCTCCGAATATATCTGACATTTTATCATAACATATCTCCCTGCTGGATCTATTATTTCCTCTTCTATTTTAAATGGCACATTTTTGCTAATTAATATAGCCACTCCTCTTGCTTTTGAATTATACGATGCTGCTGTTACATGTCCTACCCAATCTCTCTTTAATTTCTTGTGCTCCAATTCAGTTAAGTGTGTTTCTTGGACAAATGCTATATCTATTTTTTCCTTTTTCAGTAAATTTAGTAGTTTCTTCCTTTTAATTTGGTTATGTATTCCATTAATATTTAGAGTCATATAGTTCAGCGTAGCCATTTTATATTTTGTTTATCTTCTCTTTCCGTTTTTCCATCATTACCTTTCCTCCTTTTCCATTTCTGTTTTCTTATTTTCAACTCTTTACCAGACAACATTCCTACAACATCCAACATTTTCCTTATTCTCCTATTTCTATCTTCTTTATCCCCAATCTCCCCTTCCCCTCCTGAGTTGCCCTTTATCCCTTGTCGGACAACCACATCTCCCCTCTCCATTTGGATTTGCGAATCCACTCGCAAGCGTCAACTGATTTTGCAGTGACCGCTCTTTTCCCCCACCCAGCCCCCCCCAGAAAAGATTTCGTTTTTTATATGTCACAAAGGTCACTCTTTTAGTTCCCTCCTTATTCTCTCTATTCCATTACCTTCCCTTATTAATTCTTGTCTATACTCTCTATGTTTTCCTCTAATTACAGATACTTTCACATATGCCCATTGTCTCTATTCACTCTTATACCTCTTTACCCGCATACATATCAATCGTGGTCATTTTTACCCTCCTTACCCGTCTTCATCCCTCAGTCTATTTTTGTCTTTACCCACATACATATCAATCGTGATAATTTTTGCTCTCATTACCCGTCTTCATCCCTCAGTCTATTTTTGTAATTGTTCTGCAAATTTTCGTGCTTCTTCTGGATCCGAGAATAGTCTGTTTTGTTGTCCTGGAATAAATATTTTCAATACCGCAGGATGCTTCAGTGTAAATTTATATCCTTTCTTCCATAAAATCGCTTTTGCTGCATTGAACTCTTTTCTCTTCTTTAGGAGTTCAAAGCTTATATCTGGATAAATGAAGATTTTTTGCCCTTTATACTCCAGTGGTTTGTTGCCCTCTCTTACTTTTTCCATTGTCTTCTCCAGTACCTTTTCTCTTGTAGTATATCTTAGGAATTTTACTACAATAGATCTTGGTTTTTGTTGTGGTTGTGGTTTAGGGGCCAATGCTCTATGTGCCCTTTCTATTTCCATTTCTTGCTGTAGTTCTGGACATCCTAGGGCCTTAGGGATCCATTCTTTTATAAACTCCCTCATATTCTTGCCTTCTACATCTTCCTTAAGGCCCACTATCTTTATGTTATTTCTTCTGTTATAATTTTCCATTATATCTATTTTTTGGGCTAGTAATTCTTGTGTCTCTTTAGTTTTTTTATTAGATTCCTCCAATTTCTTTTTTAAGTCTTCTACCTCCATTTCTGCTGCTATTGCCCGTTCTTCCATCTTGTCCATTTTTTTCCCCATTTCTGTTAAGGTCATATCCATTTTATTTATTTTCTTTTCTGTGTTGTTTATTCTTCTTCTTAAATCATTGAATTCCTGTGTTTGCCATTCTTTAAATGACTCCATGTATCCTCTAACAAGAGCAAGTACCTCCTTTACCTTGCCTTTCTTTTCTTCTTCTATTTCCCTGTACTCTTCCTCTTCCTCTTCTTCTTCCTCTAGGTTGACCATCTGTTGTTTCTTTGCTGCCCTTTCCTCCTCTTCTTTCTTGTTTCCATTGTCTTCTGTGGTCTCTTCTTGCTGCAGGTGTTCTGCAGCTGTCGTTGCCGGCTGTGGAGATCGACTCCCCAGCTGGTCCCCCCTCCCGTCGGTGTGTTTTTTTTCATGCGCGGTTGCGCACTTTTACTCGGCTCTGTGAGCCATTGTTGTAGTTCTCTTTCTACCGACCTGAGGTAGTGGGGTCTTCTCTCCATCGCGGGCCTCTTCGGACAGGTAAGGCCTTCACCTTTTTCCTCCGTTGTCTTCTCTTCTTCTCTTCTTTCCGTTGATTTTGATTTTTCTCCTTTTGTCTCCATCTTCTTTCCACCTTTATACTCACTTTTCTTTAACTTGTATTTCTGTGCCTTTGTATTTTCTCTTGTTTTTCCCGACTTTTCTGGAGAGGGCTGGAGTTCACCGTCCGGCCACTACTCCATCACGTGACTCCTCCGCTCTCTTCCATTTTCCAAGTTGACATTATACATTTTTTTGCTGCTGCTAAGGCTATCATAATAAATCTTTTTATGCTTTATCCAATTTGAGGCCTAATTCTTATATTACTTAGAAGAAAGATCTCTGGATTTTTTGGTATGTTATTTTTTTGTGATTTTATTTAATACCTGATTTAGATCTTCCCAAAACTTTTCCACTTTCTCAAATGCCCAAATTGCATGTACTGTTGTTCCCATTACCTTCTTACAGTGAAAACATCTATCTGATAATGTTGGATCCCATTCTTTTAACTTTTGGGGCATGATATATAACCTGTGTAACCAATTCTACAGTATCATGAATAACCTTGTGTTTATTATATTCTTTATAGTTCCAGAACATAACTTTTCCCATGTTTCATTTTTTATCTTTATGTTTAAATCCTTTTCCCACTTTTGTTTGGGTTTATAGGTTATTTCAACATTTTCCTTATCTTGCAGCTTATTGTACATGTTCGTTATAAATCTTTTAATTATCATTGTGTCTGTAGTCACATATTCAAAGCTGCTTCTTTCTGGTAATCTCAGTCTGTTTCCCAATTTATCCTTTAAATAAGCTTTCAATTGATGATAGGCAAACATTGTACCATGAGTTATTCCATATGTGTACTTCAACTATTCAAATGTTAATAAATTATTTCCCAAAAAACAATTTTCTATTCTCTTGATTCCTTTTCTCTCCCATTCTCTAAAGGAAGGGTTATCTATTGTAAAAGGGATTAGCGGATTTTGCGTCAATAGTAATTTTGGTATTTGGTAATTCGTTTTTTTCCTTTCTAAGTGGATTTTCTTCTATATATTGAGTAAATGATGTAGTACTGGTGAGCTTTTATATTGCACCAGCTTTTCATCCTACTTATAAAGTATATCTTTCGGTATCTTCTCCCCTATTTTATCGAGTTCTATCTTAGCCCAGTCTAGTTTTTCCCTTGTCTGGTAAAAATCTGATAAATACCTTAATTGTGCGGCTCTATAATTATTTTTAAAGTTTGGTAACTGCAAACCACCTTGGTTATACCTCTCTGTTAATTTATCTAACGCTATCCTCGGTTTCCCCCCTTTCCATAAAAATTTCCTTATTATTCTCTTTAGTTCATTAAAGAATTTCTCTGTTAAGGGAATTGGTAATGATTGAAATAAGTATTTTATCCTTGGGAAGACATTCATTTTAATGCAATTTATCCTCCCTATCAACGTTAGCAGTAATTCTTTCCAATGTTCTAAGTCTTCCTGCAATTCCTTTATTAGTGGCTGATAATTTAGTTTGTACAGGTGGCTTAAGTTATTATCTAACCTAATACCTAAGTTACTACCTTGCTTGTGTTTGCTATTTAAATGGTTATTCTTTTTAAAATTCTGTATAATCCACATTACTTATTGGCATCACTTCACTTTTATTTGCATTGATCTTGTACCCCGATATTTGTCCATACTCCTTCAATTTCTTATGTAATTCTTTTATTGATATTTCTGGTTCTGTTAAGTATACTATGATGTCATCTGCAAATAAACTGATTTTATACTCCTCCTCCTTTATTTTTATCCCTTTTATTTTATTTTATGTTCTTATCAGTTTTGCCAATGGTTCTATTGCTAAAGCGAACAGTGAGGGGGATTAATGGACATCCCTGTCTAGTTGACCAACTTAATTTAAATTGGTTCGATACATATCCATTTACTGTTACCTTCGCCAATAGTCCATTATATAATGCTTTAATCCAATTAATACATTTTTTCTGGTAGATTGAACCTCTGTAATACTTTAAATAAATAATTCCATTCTACTCTGACAAAGGCTTTTTCTGCGTCTAAAGCAACAGCCACTGTTGGCTTCTTATTTCCTTGAACTACATGAATTAGATTAATAAGTTTACAGACATTATCCGCTGTTCATTTTTTCTTAATAAATCCAGTTTGATCTTGTTTTACTATTTTTGGTACACAATCGGCCAATCTGTTTGCTAATAATTTTGCTATTATTTTATAATCTGAATTAAGTAGAGATATTGGTCTATATGATGCTGGTGTTAGTGGATCCTTCCCCATCTTTGGTATTACTGTAATTATTGCTGTCTTACATGAATCTGGCAAGTTTTGTGTTTCTTCAATCTGGTTCATTACTTCCAGGAGAGGAGGAATTAATAACTCTTTAAATGTTTTATAGAATTCTATTGGGAATCCATCCTCTCCAGGAATTTTATTGTTCAACAGCTTTTTTTAAATATATCCTGTACTTTCTCTATTTCATATGGTTTTATCAGTTTGTTTTGTTCCTTTTCTTGCAATTTTGGCAGTTAAATTTTAGCTAAAAACTCTTCTATTTTATCATCTTTCCCCTTGTTCTCAGTTTGGTATAATTGTTCATAAAATTCCTTAAAGTTCTCATTAATCTCCATTGGATTATATGTAATTTGTTTGTCTTTTTTCTTTGATGCCAATACAGTTCTTTTAGTTTGTTCTGTTTTAAGTTGCAGGCTAATATTTTGTGTGATTTTTCTCCTAGTTCATGATACTTTTGCTTTATTCTCATTATGTTCTTCTCCACCTTGTACGTTTGTAATGTTTCATATTTTTTTTTGTCCACCAATTCTCTCCTTTTTGTTATATCATCTCTTTTTACTAGTTCCTTTTCTGTACTTACTATCTCCCTTTCCAACTGTTCTATTTCCCGATTGTAGTCCTTTTTCATTTTAGTTACATAACTTATTATCTGCCCTCTAATGAAGGCTTTCATTGCGTCCCATAATACAAATTTGTCTTTCACTGATTCCATATTTATTTCAAAATATGTTTTAATTTGGCATCCAATAAACTCTCTAAATTCCTGCCTTTTAAGTAGCATGGAGTTTAACCTTCATCTATATGTTCTTGGTGGGATGTCCTCCAGTTTTATTGCTAATAACAGAAGTGAATGATCTGATAGTAATCTAGCTTTATATTCAGTTTTCCTAACTCTCCCTTGAATATGGGCTGTCAACAACAACATATTAATCCTTGAGTATGTTTTATGCCTACTCGAATAATATGAGTATTCCTTCTCTCTTGGGTGCTACCTCCTCCATATATCCATGTTTCATTTCCTACATTGATTTAACCATAAATTTGGCCACTTAATTCTTTTTGCTAGTCTTTTGTCCAGTTTTATCCAACATTGGATCCAAATTAAAGTTAAAATCCCCTCCAATCAATATATTTCCTTGTGTATCTACAATCTTCAAAAAAATATCTTGCATAAACTTTTGATCCTCCTCATTTATATTGAGAAAATTCTAAAATTCTGAATATATTTGACACTTTACCACTACATACCTCCCTGCTGGATCTATTATTTCCTCCTCTATTTTGATTGGTACATTTTTATTAATTAATATAGCTACACCTTTAGCTTTTGAATTATATAATGCTGCCAACTGCGTGCACTACCCAGTCTCTCTTTAATTTGTTTCGTTCCACTTCAGTAAGATGCATTTCCTGCACAAATGCTACATCTATTTTTTCTTTTTTTCAGTAAATTTAATGGCCTCTTCCTTTTAATTTGGTTATGTATTCCATTAATGTTTATAGTCATATAGTTCAACGTGGCCATCTCATATCATGTTTACATCTAATTTCCACTTCCTCACCACCACCATCCCCCTTTTCCCCATTTCCATCTCTCAATTTTCCCTTTTTAAACTCAATGTATGATTACACATTTAAAACATAAAATACTCCAACAACTCCCACATCCAATATTGCCTTAACCCCAAATATCACCCCCCTCTCTGAGTTGCCTTTTATCCCTTGCCGGACAACCACAATTCCCCTTTCTATTTGGATTGTGAACCTGCTCGCAAGCGTCAACTGATTTCGCAGTGACGGTTATTCTCTTCCCCCCAACCCCCCAGAAAACTTTTTTTTTACACATATAACAAAGTTCTCTATTTTCCCCCTTCTTTAGTTCTTTACATATACATTGTTCTTACATCTTTATATATACTTTACCGCCGTTCCTCGTTCTTGTTACATCTCTTCATCTCTCCTTCTGTCCTGCAAGCGTTCTGCAAATTCTTGTGCTTCATCCAGATCCAAGAACAGTCTGTTTTGCTCCCCAGGGATAAGTATTTTAAGCACAGCTGGATGTCTTAACATGAATTTATAACCTTTTTTCCATAGGATCGGAGGTGACGGGGCCACTTCCCCAGTACCGACGGGGTCATTTTACCCAGTATGAGGACATCACATCATCCAGTACCGACGGGATCACTTCCCCGTTTCGACAGTCACTTCCCCTGCTACCGACGACGTCACTTCCCCCAGTACTGACGGCTTCACTTCCAGCAGTACTGACTGGGTCACTTCCCCCGCTACCGACGACGTCACTTCCCTCGGTATCGACGGGTCACTTTCACCAGTACCGACAGGGTCACTTCCACCGGTTCCAATGGGGTCACTTGCCCCATACCGAAGGGGCCACTTCCCCCAGTACCGACAGGGCCACTTCCCAAGTACCGAGGGCGTCACGTCGTCCAGTACCAACGGGATCACTTCACCCCCCTATACCGACGACATCACTTCCCCCAATACTGACAGGGTCACATGCCCCGTTACCGACTGGGTGACCTCCCCCAATACGGATGGGGACACTTCCCCCAGTACTGATGAAATCACTTCGCGTCGTACCGACCGGTCCACTTTCCCCTGTACGGACTGCTTAATTCCCCCAGTAGCGACTGGGTCACTTCCCCAGTACAGACGGCTTCACTTCCCCCATTACGGACGAAATCACTTCCCGCAGTACTGATGAGGCCACTTCCCCAAGTTTCTACTTGGTCACTTCCCCCAGTACTGACGGGACCAATTTCCCGGGTACCGAAGGGACCACTTCTGCCAGTAGCGACAGCCTCAATGTCCTCTGTACCGACGATGTCATTTCACCCAGTACCAATATGGTCACTTGCACCGGTTCCGAAGGGGTCACTTCCTCCTGTACCGACTACTTCACTTACCCCAGTACCAATATGGTCACTTCCTCCTGTACCGATGACTTCACTTCCCCCAGTACTGACGGGATCACATTCCCCGTTTCCGACTGGGTTACTTCGCCTGGTACTGACGGTGTTACTTCCCCAAGTACTGACTGGATCACTTCTCCCATTTCCGACGACGTCACCTCTCTGAGTACTGACGGGGTTACATCCCCCATTAACGATTGGGTTACTTAGAATGGTAATGACGGGGTCATTTTCCCAAGTACTGACGTGGTCACTTCCCCCAGTACCGATGGCGTCACTTCCCCAGTACCGACGGGGTCATTTAACCCAGTACCGAGGACGTCACATCACCCAATACCGACCGGGTCAACTCATTTCTCCCAGTAACGACAACGTCACTTATTAAAGTACCGACAACTTTACATCTTCAGTACCCATGGTGTTACTTCCCCCAGTACCGATGGCTTCACTTCCCCCAGTACCAATATGTCATTTGCACCAGTTCCGAAGGGGTCACTTCCTCCTCTACCAACGACTTCACTTCCCTCAGTACTGATGGGGTAACATCCCCGTTACGGACTGGGTTACTTTGCCTGGTACTTACGGGGTCACTTGCCCAGGTACTGACGTGGTCAACTCCCCCAGTACTGACTGGGTCACATCTCCCTTAACTGATTGAGTTACTTCACCTGGTACTGACGGGGTCACTTCCACAAGTAATGACGGAGTCACTTCCCCGAATACCAACGGGGTCACTTCCACAGTACTGACGGGGTCACTTCAATTCTCCCAGTACCGACGACATCAATTTGTCCAGTACCCACGGGGTCAATTCCCCCAGTACCGACAGGTCCACTTTCCCCAGTACGGATGGCTTCACTTCTCCCAGTAGTGACTGGGTCATTTCCCCAGTACAGACGGCTTCACCTCCCCAGTACCGACGAAATAATTTCCCGCAGTACCGACAGGGCCACTTCTCCCCATACAGACGGGGACATTTCCCCCAGTACTGACGAAATCACTTCACCCAGTACCGACGGGGACACTTCCCCCAGGACCGACGGGGACACTTCCCCCAGGACCGAAGTGGCCACCTCCCCCAGTACCGATGGCTTTACTTCCCCCTTTACCAACCAGGCCACTTCCAATAGTACCAACGAAATCACTTCGCCCAGTACAGATGGGATCACTTCCACCAGTACCGACGAGGTCATTTCTCCCACTACCGAGGACCTCACATCGCCCAATACCGACAGGGTTACTTCACTTCCCCCTGTACCGACGACTTTACATTGCCCAGTACCCATAGTGTTATTTCCCCCAATCCCAACGGGGTCACTTCTCCCAATATGGACTGGGACACTTCCCCCAGTACCGATGAAATCACTTCGCCCAGTAATAACGTGGCCATCTCTCCCAATACCGACGGCTTCACTTACCCCAATACCGACGGAGCCACTTCCAATAGTACCGACAAAATCACTTCGCCCAGTATAGACAGGGACAATTGCCCCAGTTCATACGTGGCCACTTCCCCCAGTGTTGACGACGTCATTTCCCCCAGTACTGACCGGGTCACATCCCCCGTTACCGACTGGGTTACTTCGACTGGTAGTGACGTGGTCACTTCCCCCAATCTCGATGGGGTCAGTTCCCCAGTACCGATGTGGTCATTTCACCCAGTACTGAGGACGTCACATCGCCCAGTACTGACGGGGTCACTTCCCTAGTACCAACAGTCTAATTTCATCCAGTACCGACGACTTTACATCGCCTAGTACCCATGGTGTTACTTCCCCCAGTATCAACGGGTCACTTCCCCCAGTACTGACGGGGCCAATTTCCTGGGTACCGATGGGATCACTTCCGCCAGTAGTGACAGGCTCAATGCCCGCATTACCGACGATGTCACTTCCCCCAGTACCGATATGGTCAATTCCTCTGGTTCCTACGGGGCTACTTCCCCCAGTACTGATGATACCACTTATTGGAGTACCGACGACATCACAACCCCCAGTACTGATGGGGCCACTTCCCCCAGTACCGACTGGGTCTGGACACTAGTTTGTGCCTCAATCGCTCCTGAGTGACTGGCTCAGGCGGGCCTATATTCGGGTGGGCTCATTGACAGTTTGATTCAACCCTTAGGTTGTCTTCCTGAAGGTACAAATATCATCCCCTGTAGTCGGCTGGTGGTCGTATCACCAGAACCAGGCCAGGTGGGATCTAGACCTCAGGATGTGTCTGGCAGGAAAGCAGGCCACTCCCCTACCAAAATCATGCTGTGTGGGAGCTAGGCCTCAGGAGGTGACTGGGAGGGAGCTGGGTCTCAGGAGGTGTCTGGAAGTGAGATAGGACTCAGGGTGTGTCCGGGAGTGAGGTAGGCCTCAGGATGTGTCTGGGGGTGAGACAGACCTCAGGGGGTGTCCAGGAGTGAGATAAACCCCAGAATGTGTCTGGGTATGTGATAGGCCTCAGGATGTGTCCGGGAGTGAGATATGCCTCAGGATGTGTCCTGGAGTAGATAGGCCTCAGGGTGTGTCTGGGAGTGAGATAGGCCTCAGGATGTGTCCAGGAGTGAGATAGGCCTCAGGTGGTGTCCGGGGTGAAATAGGCCTCAGGATGTGTCCGGGAGTGAAATAGGCCTCTCCCAATACGTACTGTAGCGCGATCAATGACTGCTCACAGACACAAAATCAGGGACAAAGTATTTATTGATCATAATATCCAAGCAAGTCCAAGGGCAGGTACAGGGGAGAAGACGAGGGCTCTCAGCCTTTATTAGGGGTCTCAGGGGGGTGGGGTTACTAGTTCAGTAGACAGCCCGACCTACCCAGTTCACTGGGGAACAAACCCGAATACCACGTTCCATCACATGTACAAGGCCTTAGGATGTGTCTGGGATGGAGATAGGCCTCAGGATGTGTCCCGAGGGAGCTAGGCCTCTCCCCTTCTATATCAGGGCTCAGGATGTGTCTGGGAGGGATCTAGGCCTCTCCCCTTCTATACCAGGACACAAGATGTGTCTGGGATGATAGGCCTCAGGATGTGTCTCAGGGTTCTAGACCACTCTCTTTTTATACCAGGCCTCAGGAGGTGTCTGGAAGTGAGTTAGACCTATTCCAACAAGTACTAGCCCTCAGGAGGCATCTGGGAGGGAGCCAGGCCTATCAATCCCTCAGTACTAGGCCTCAATACATGACTAGGCAGGATGCCAGGCCTCTCCCCCACTTCTGCACTAGGCCCCTGATGCTCCATCCTCGATCCTTCGGCCATGTCTGGGGGGGGGGGTGGGGGGGAGAGAGCAGACTGGGCCTCAGATGGTGAGCAGGTGAGTGGGGTAGGCAGGGTTTCTGCTCCTGTCACACCCAGGTCCACATTGCCAACAGGTCCACGCAATGTCTCAGGACATCCACAGTGAACAGTCAGGGCCCTGAGGAGGAAGACGGTGGGACAGAAGGTATCCGGGACACCCAGTGGGGACAGGGTCGGGGAGACAGGGCCCATGGAGCCCATTCTGCAGCATTGTATGGAGTTTCGGTCACTGGATGACAGGAAAGATCTGAATCAGATAGAAAGAGAGGAAGGAGTCACGTGATGGAGTAGTGGCCGCTAGGGGAACTCCAGCCCTCTCCAGAAAAGTTAAAAAAAAGATAGAGAAAAAACAAAGGCACAAACATAGAAAACACAACAAAGTGAAAGTGAAAATGTGGAGAAAATGGCAGCGAAGAAAGAAAAACCAAAAACAACGGGAAGAAAAGAAGAAGGAAGAACGTCGGAGGAGGAAGGTGAAGGCCTTACCGGTACGAGGAGGCCCGCCGTGGAGAGAGAAGCCCGCTCCCTGAGGTCAGTGGAAACCCCAAACTCAGGACTACAAAAATGGCTCATGGAGCCTCCTCGCGCATGCGCGATGTGCAAGACAAAAATAACACTGACGGGAGGGGGGACCAGCTGAGGAGTAAATCTCCGCAGCTGAAACAGACAACTACAACACAACAGCAAGAGGAAAACATAGAAAATAACGAGAACAAGAAGGAAGAGAATAAAAATAGGAAATCAAAGAAACAACAGATGACCAACCCAGAGGAAGAAGACCAACACCAAGACACTTTTAATAAAAATAAGAAAAACAAAAATACCCAACAAAATAAAATAAAAAACCCAACAAAAAAACCAGAAGAGACAGAGGTAAAGGACACAGATCCTGGAGTGGACTCAGAAGAAGAAGAGGAAGAACACAGAGAAATGGAAGATGAAGGGAAGGGCAAGTACATGGATATATATTTTTTTTAAAGAATATATGGAAACAGTAAAAGAATAGCAGTCACAAGAATTCAGTGAAATAAAAAGAAGAATAAAAAGTACAGAAGAAAAAGTGAATAGATTAGAGATGATCATGACAGATATAGGAAAAAGAGTAGACAAGGTGAAAGAATGAGAAACAGCCATAGAAATGGAGGTAGATGACTTAAAAAAGAAATTAGAAGAATCTGATAAAAAAGTTAAAGAAACACAGGAGCTGTTAGCTCAGAAGATAGATATAATGGAAAATTATAATAGAAGAAACAATATAAAGATAGTGGGCCTTAAGGAAGATGAAGAAGGCAAAAATATGAAAGAATTTATAAAAGAATGGATCCCCAGGGTCCTAGGAAATCCAGAATTACAGGAAGAAATGGAAATAGAAAGGGCACACAGAACATTAGCTCCTAAACCACAACCACAACAAAAACCAAGATCCATTCTAGTAAAATTCCTAAGATATACAACAAGAGAAAATATATTGAAGGCAATGAAAAAAATAAGAGAAGACAAAAAACCACTGGAATACAAGGGTCAAAAAATTTTTTTCTATCCAGATATAAGTTTTGAACTCCTGAAGAAGAGGAAGGAATTTAATGCAGCAAAACCAACCCTATGGAAAAAAGGTTATAAATTTATGTTAAAATACCCAGCAGTACTTAAAATAGTTATCCCGGGGCAGCAAGGCAAACTATTCTCGGATCCGGAAGAAGCACGAAAATTTGCAGAACAACTACAAAACAGACAGAGAGATGAAGAGGTGTAACAAGAACAAAAATGACAACTATATATATATATATATATATATATATATATATGTTATATATATAAAATATATATATATATATATATATGTTATATATATAAAAATAGAGTATAAGTAAGAACTAAGAAGGGAAAGAAAGGGAAGAAAGGAAGTAAGGAGGGAATTAAGAGAGTGACCTTTGTTATATATGAAGATTAAAATCTTTTCTGGGGGGGGCTGGGTGGGGAAGAATTACAGTCACTGCGAAATCAGTTGACGCTTGCGAGCGGATTCACAAATCCAAATGGAGAGGGGAGATGTGGTTGCCCGACAAGGGACAAAGGGCAACTCAGAAAGGGGAGGGACTATTGGGGTTAAAGGAATTTTAGATATGAGAATAGTGGAAATATTTTATGTTTTAGAAATGTTGTCTTATAATGTGTTCAAAACAAGAAAGCAGAAATGGATAAGAAGGGAAGGTGGTGATAAGGAAACGGAAAGGAAAGATAAACAAAGTATGAAATGACTATGTTCAACTATATGACTTTAAATATTAATGGAATACATAACCAAATCAAAAGGAAGAAACTGTTAAATTTACTGAAAAAAAGAAAAAATTGATATAGAATTCGTACAAGAAACACATCTAACTAAAGTGGAACACAAGAAATTAAAGAGAGATTGGATAGGACATGTAACAGCAGCATCATATAATTCAAAAGCCAGAGGAGTAGCTATATTAATCAATAAAAATGTACCAATCAAAATAGAAGAGGAAATAATAGATCCAGCAGGGAGATATGTAATGATAAAATGTCAGATATATTCAGAATTTTGGAATTGACTCAATGTATACTCACCTAATGAAGAAGATCAAAAATTTATGCAAGATATCTTTTTGAAGATAGCAGATACACAAGGGAACATACTAATAGGAGGGGATTTTAACCTTAATTTGGACTCAAACATGGATAAAACTGGGAAAAAAAACTAACAGAAAGAACAAAGTAACCAAATTTATAATTAAATCGATGCAAGAAATGCAACTTTTGGATATATGGAGGAAACAACACCCAAAGGAAAAGGAATATTCATATTATTCAGGAAGACATAAAACATATTCAAGGATAGACCTATTCCTGTTGTCAGCCCACATTCAAGGGAGAGTTAGGAAAACAGAATATAAAGCTAGACTATTATCAGACCACTCACCCCTGTTATTGGCAATAGAGCTAGAGGACATCCCTCCAAGAATGTATAGATGGAGATTAAATTCCATGCTACTTTAAAGACAGGATTTTAGAGAATTAATTGAACGACAAATTAAAATGTACTTTGAAATAAATACGGAATCACTGAGAGGTAAGTTTATACTATGGGACGCAATGAAAGCATTCATCAGAGGGCAAATAATAAGTTATGTAACTAAGATGAAGAAGGACTACAATCAGGAAACAGAACAGTTGGAAAGGGAAATAACAAATATAGAAAAAGAATTAGCAATAAAGGAAGACACAACTAAAAGAGAATTGGCAGATAAAAAAATAAAATATGAAACACTACAAACATTTAAGGTGGAGATTAACAAAATGAAGACAAAACAGAAATATTATGAGCTAGGAGAAAAAACGCACAAAATTCTAGTGTGGCAGCTTAAGACAGAACAAACTAAAAGAATGGTATTGGCATTAAGGAAAAAGGACAAACAAATTACATATAATCCAATGGAGATCAATGAAAACTTCATGGAATTCTACGAGCAACTATATCAAACTGAAAACGAAGGGAAAGATGACAAAATAGATGAATTTCTAACTAAAATTGAACTACCGAAATTACAAACAGAGGAGCAAAATAAATTAATAAAACCATTTGAAATAGAAGAATTACAGGAGATATTTAAAAAAACTACCAAACAATAAAACACCAGGAGAGGATGGATTCCCAATAGAATTCTATAAAACATTCTAGACTTATTAATTCCTCCCCTCCTGGAAGTAATCAACCAGATTGATAAAACACAAAATATACCAGATTCATGCAAAACAGCAATAATACCAAAGACAGGGAAAGATCCACTTGCACCAGCGTCATATAGACCAATATCTCTACTTAACACAGATTATAAGATAATAGCTAGACTATTAGCAAACAGATTGGCCGACTATGTACCAAAAATAGTAAATCTAGACCAAACTGGATTTATTAAAAAAAGACGAACAACAGACAATATCTGTAAATTTATTAACTTAATTCATGCAGTAGAAGGAAATAAAACTCCAACAGTAGCGGTTGCTTTAGAAGCAGAGAAGGCCTTTGACAGAGTAGAATGGAATTATTTATTCAAAGTACTACAAAAATTCAGCCTACCAGAGAAATATATTAATTGGATTAAAGCATTATATAAGGGGCCATTGGTGAAAGTGACAGTAAATGGATATGTATCAAAACAATTTAACTTAAGCAGATCAACAAGGCAGGGATGTCCACTATCTCCCTCACTGTTCGTGTTAGCTATAGAACCACTAGCAGAACTGATAAGAACAGAAAATAAAATAAGAGGGATAAAAATAAAAGAGAAGGAATATAAAATCAGTCTATTTGCAGATGACGTTATAATATACTTAACAGAACCAGAAATATCAATAAAAGAATTACATAGGAAATTGAAGGAATATGGAGAAGTATCAGGGTACAAGATCAACGCAAATAAAAGTGAAGCAATGCCAATGAATAATGCAGATTTCACAAAGTTTAAGAAAGAATCGCCATTTAGATGGCAAACACAAGCAATGCGATACCTAGGTATGCAACTAAATAAAAATCTCGGCCATCTATCTTCTTCTTTCTTCTTTGGCTTGGCTTCGCGGACAAAGATTTATAGAGGGGGTAAAAGTCCACGTCTGCTGCAGGCTCGTTTGTGGCTGACAAGTCCGATGCGGGACAGGCAGACACGGTTGCAGCGGCTGCAGGGGAAAATTGGTTGGTTGGGGTTGGGTGTTGGGTTTTTCCTCCTTTGCCTTTTGTCAGTGAGGTGGGCTCTGCGGTCTTCTTCAAAGGAGGTTGCTGCCCGCCAAACTGTGAGGCGCCAAGATGCACGCTTTGAGGCGATATCAGCCCACTGGCGGTGGTCAATGTGGCAGGCACCAAGAGATTTCTTTAGGCAGTCCTTGTACCTTTTCTTTGGTGTACCTCTGTCACGGTGGCCAGTGGAGAGCTCGCCATATAACACGATCTTGGGAAGGCGATGGTCCTCCATTCTGGAGACGTGACCCATCCAGCGCAGCTGGATCTTCAGCAGCGTGGACTCGATGCTGTTGACCTCTGCCATCTCGAGTACTTCGACGTTAGGGATGAAAGCGCTCCAATGGATGTTGAGGATGGAGCGGAGACAACGCTGGTGGAAGCGTTCTAGGAGCCGTAGGTGATGCCGGTAGAGGACCCATGATTCGGAGCCGAACAGGAGTGTGGGTATGACAACGGCTCTGTATACGCTTATCTTTGTGAGGTTTTTCAGTTGGTTGTTTTTCCAGACTCTTTTGTGTTGTCTTCCAAAGGCGCTATTTGCCTTGGCGAGTCTGTTGTCTATCTCATTGTCGATCCTTGCATCTGATGAAATGGTGCAGCCGAGATAGGTAAACTGGTTGACCGTTTTGAGTTTTGTGTGCCATCTATATAAACTAAATTACCATCCATTAATGAAAAAAATTACAAGATGACTTAGAGCATTGGAAAGACTTACCACTAACACTGATAGGAAGGATAAACTGTATTAAAATGAACATTTTCCCAAGGATACAATACCTATTTCAGTCATTACCAATACACCTAACAGAGAAATTCTTCAAGGAGTTAAAGAAAATAATAAAGAAATTCTTATGGACAGACAGATGTTTTTGCTGTAAACTGAGGATAGCACTAGATAAATTAACAGAATGGTATAAACAAGGAGGCTTACAACTACCAAACTTTAAGAATTATTATAGAGCCGCACAATTAAGATACCTATCAGATTTTTATCAAACAAGGGAAAAACCAGATTGGAACAGATTAGAACTAGATAAAATAGGGGAGAAAATACCTGAACATATACTATATAAATGGGATGAAAAATTGGTGCAACGTAGGAATTCACCGGTATTGCAACAACTGCTCAACATTTGGAAGAAGATTCATGTAGAAAGGAATAAAACAAATTACCAACTACCAAAACTAATATTGATGCAAAATCAACTAATCCCTTTCACAATAGATAACCCTTCCTTTAGAGAATGGAGGGATCAAAAGAATAGAAAATTGTTTTTCGGGAAATAAATTATTATCCTTTGAACAAATGAAGGATAAATATAATATAACTCACGATACAATGTTTGCATACTACCAACTGAAAACCTACTTGAAGGACAAATTGGGAAACAGTCTGAGGTTATCAGAAGGAAGCAATTTTGAATATGTGATTACAGACACAATGATGATTTAAAAATTTGTAACAAACATGTACATCAAACTGCAAGAAAAGGAGATTGAGGAAACAAACGGTAAACCTAAACAAAAATGGGAACAAGATCTAAACATAAAGATAAAGAATGAAACATGGGAGAAGCTATGCTCCGGAACTATGAGAAATACAATAAACACGAGGTTACGCATGATACAATATAACTGGATACACAGGCTATACATCACACCTCAAAAGTTAAATAAATGGGACCCAACAGTATCAGACAGATGTTTTTGCTGTAAAAAGGAAACGGGAACAACAATTCATGCAATTTGGACATGTGAGAAAGTGGAAAAATTTTGGGAAGATCTAAACCAGATATTAAATAAAATCACAAAAAGCAATATACCAAAAAACCCAGAGATCTTCCTCCTAAGTAATATAAGAAACAAAGAATTTGGACTTGATTTGGATGGAGCAGAAAACAAATTTGTTATGATAGCCCTAGCTGTAGCAAAAAAATGTATTTAGTCAACCTGGAAATTAGAAGACAACTTGAGAATACAACAATGGTATATAGAAATGAATAAATGTATTCCATTAGAAAAAATAACATATAATTTAAGAAATAACATTACAATATTCGAACAAATATGGGAGCCATACATGAAACACAATAGAGAAATCCTACCGTGGACTTCCACCACCTAAAATGACAGAAGGAGAAGACAACGAAAAGAACTGACTCAGTAAAATTTCTTGTTTATTTTTATTAAGTGACAACATTGTTTAACGGGTTTAATGTATCTTAGATTGAACTTTAAATAAATGGGAAAGGGAGGGAGGGAGGGAGGGAAGGGAGGGGGGAAAAAGGGGGAGAAAGTGACACTGTATATATTTAAGAAGAAAAATGCCTGTATGTATCTTGGTCAATATGGTTTATAGTGTGAAAAATAAAAAAATTTAATAAAAAAGATTGAAAGAGAGGAGAGAATATTTACTGGCACGTCGCCTGGATGTTAGGGAGAGAGTTACAGTGAAAGGGTCAACAGGTTCGGGAAGCTGAGGAAATGAAGGGGTTACAGAGGTGGGGAGGGGTGTCGGGGACCGGAGGGGGTTACAGAGTGCGAGAAGGTTGTAGGGGACTGGAGGGGGTTACAGCAACAGGGTGGGGTGTCGGAGACTGGGGGGGGGGGGGTTTACAGAGACAGAGGGGTGTAGGGGACCGAAGGGGAGGTTACAAAGATGGAGAGGGTTACAAAGATGGGGAGGGGTATTGGGGACCGGTGGGGGTTCCAGAGATGGGGAGGGGTGTCAGGGACTGGAGGAAGTTACAGAGTCAGGAATGGGTGGAGGGGATCGGAGGGGGTGACAGAGACAGGAAGTGGTGTTGGAGACCAGAGGGAGTTTTTAGAGATAGGAAGGGGTGGTGGGGACTGGAGGGGGTAACAGAGTCAGGGAGAGGTGGAGGGGACCAGAGGGGGTTACAGAGACAGGGAGTGGTGTTGGGGACCAGGGGGGGGGGTTACAGAGATGGGAAGGAGTATAGGGAATGGAGGGGCTTACAGAGATAGAGTGGTGTTGGGGATCGGAGAATATTACAGAGACAGGAAGGGACCTAGGGGTCCGGAGGGGGTGACAGAGACAGGGAGGGGCGTCGGAGACCAGAGGGGTTTACATAGACAGGGAGGGGTGGGTTACAGTGTGTGATAGTACAGACCTATCACCAATGTATATAGTTACAGTATCTAGAGTGTAATGACTGTGCTTACAGCGATTGGCTGAGAGCTTAGCCACGCCTACTGTCTGGGCCTTAAAGGGTTGTGTCCCTAGCCAGGTTGGATCATTCTGGACTGGTTGGCCACCTGTGAAGAGCTCCTGTCTTTTGCTAATAAAAGCCTTGGTTTGGATCACAAGTCTTTGGTTCTTTCGACAAGCTCTACAATTTTATTAGCAAAAAGAATTTTTTAAAAAAGGGATGGAGTGTCTGACTCAGCCAGAAAAACTTGACATCGACCCACAGTCAGCTACAGCCTTCAAAGTCTTTAAGTTCTGGCGATGAACTTTGAAAACTTCCTAAGGCTCATTGAGGTGGAGGAGGATAACCAGTGTCTAACAGCATTGCTGTCTATGGTGTCCTTGAGAGTCTACGAGAACATCCAGGATGAGACCACTTGCACCGCAGCCATAAAGGTACTGAAAGAACTGTACGATCAACCAATGAACAGAGTTCATGCCCGGCTCGTGCTTGGGTCGAGGAAGCAACAGCCCGGCGAGTCCAGTAGGGCACACTTACAAGTTGTCAGGGCGTTGGGCAAGGACTGTAACTGTGTAGACAAAACTGCTGCTGAGATCACAAACGATCTCGTCCGGGATGCCTATGTGGCCGGGCTCCGATCGAACAAAGTGAGGCTGCGCTTGCTCGAACAAGGGGTAGAAAAACTAGAGGACATGGGCCGGATTGCAATCACAATGGAGGATGCAGCCTTAAAGTCAAACAAGTTCTCTAGGGACTGGACCCCACGTGCTGATGTGAGTAGAGTGCCCTTCTACCCTACCACCCCGAGGTACTGACGGCCTGTTGGCTGCTGCTACACTGCCCCCTGCGAACCCAAAATGTTATTTCTGCGGGAGGTCCCAGTGCCCAGCAAGAAAAGCCAGGTGCCAGGTGCCGTAAAAACGGCCACTTTGCTGCAGTCTGTAGGTCTAAAATGGCCGCTGGCAAACACAGTGCCTCATGTGAAGCCCAACCGCCACTATCCCATTCAAACTCTTCTTCCCCAGAGCTCTCGTCCAATAATGCCTGATGTCACGGAGACGCCGAACCCGGAAGGGGCAGCCCACCCTCGCAACCATGATGTTGGCCCGCCTCTCGCCCCCGTGCGGAACACTTGACCCGGCCTCAGTCCCGACTGTAGAGCCCGTTATTGCCACGGCCACGACCATCCCCGGGGCCGATGCTACCGCTGCTGCTGCCGCTGCCACTGCCACAGCCACCCCCGGAGACGACGCTACCACTACCGCTGCTCCTTCCCCTGCTGCCGCTGCCCACGCTGCCATCGGTGCGGCCACCGCGACCGACTGGGGACTCGCTGCGGCTAACCAGGTACTCGCCATAGCGTCCATCGCTGACGACCGCTGGGGCTCGACCGCCGTGACCGACGACCTACCCACCGCCAACCACGAGCAACACCCCCACTACTTACTGTTCATTCGCCGACGCTGCCACAACAGCACCTCCAGGAGTACCTCCAACCTGCTCCTCCAGCGCTGACTGCGTCTATGATGTCATCCCGTTGCGTGATGTCATCTCGTTGCGTGACGTCAACACGCGGAACTCCCCTGTCAACAGGATCAGTGGCTGCTTCTATAACACTAAATCAGCAATGCTCTCATCCCCTCACTAAAGCAATGGATCTGATTAAAGTGCATGGACACTACACCAATTGCTTATTTGACTCTGGGTCAACTGACAGTTTTATCTGGCCAGATCTGGCCCTCTGTTGTGGACTTGACATTATCCCCACTACCCAGAGGATCTCATTAGCGATGAGGTTGCACTCGACTGGGATAAAGGGGTATTGCATCACCACACTGGAAGTACAGGGCGTAACGGTCACCCACTTCAAATTATTCATCCTTCCCCAATTGTGTGCCCCAGTGTTGCTGGGATTAGACATTCAGTGTCAGTTTCGAACGGTGTCCCTACACTTTGGGGGACCCCATGCCCCCCTCTCGGTCTGCCATCGCCCCACCCCTGAAACACCCGAGCAACCCGCCCCTGTGCCCCGGGGCCACTCCTGCGGTCTTTCCACACTCCGCATTGCCCCGCCAGCACTCTTCGCAAACCTCACCCCTGGCTGGAAGCCTGTGGCCACCAAAAGTCGGCAATATAGTTACGAAAACAGGCAATTCATTAGGAGTAAGGTGCATAGATTGCTGGATGAGGGCTTCATCGAATCCAGTTCAAGTCCCTGGAGAGCCCAGGTGGTGATTGTCGAGAACTGGGAAAAGCTGCGGATGGTGGTCGACTATAGCCAGACCATTAACCACTTCACGCTCCTGGATGCGTACCCCCGCCACGCATCACGGATGTGGTGAACCAGATCGCCCAATTCCGCATATTCTCCACCATTGACCTATGTTCGGCCTACCACCAGCTCCCGATTCGCTGTGAGGACCGACCATTCATGGCCTTCGAAGCGAATGGGTGGCTGTATCAATTTCTCAGGGTACCATTCGGGGTCACGAATGGTGCCGTGGTCTTCCAGTGGGAAATGGACCGGATGGTGGACCAGAATGGGCTAACCGCTACCTTCCCGTATCTGGACAATGTCACCATCTGCGGCCACGATGCGCAGGACCACAACACCAACCTAGACAAATTTCTTCAAACTGCCAGTTGGCTAAACCCGACCTACAATTTCGACAAGTGTGTCTTCCGGACCACACGACTCGCAATTCTAGGTTGCGTGGTGGAGAACGGGGTAGTGATGCCAGATGCTGACCGCATGCGTCCTCTAATGGACTTAACCCCCCCCCCCCCCCACCATACCCAGAAAGCGCTCAAACGCTGCCTGGGCTTTTTCTCATATTACGCCCAATGGGTTCCACACTACGCCGACAAGGTGCGTCCTCTTATCAAGACCACCTCCTTTCCCCTCTCGACCGAAGCCAGAGTGGCTTTCGATCGAATCAAATCCGACATCGCCGCTGCAACGCTGCACGCGATTGATGAGTCTGTCCTGTTTCAAGTCGAGAGCGATGCATCCGACTTCGCCCTGGCAGCCACCTTGAACCAGGCCGGTCAGCCTGTAGCCTTCTTCTCCAGAACCCTCCAGGGTCCAGAGAGTAGACACTCCTCGATCGAGGAGGCCCAGGCCATAGTTGAAGCGGTGCGTCGTTGGAGAAATTACCTCGCTGGGAGGCGCTTTACACTGTTGACTGATCAACGCGCGGTCTCCTTCATGTTCAGCAACACCCAGCGTGGTAAGATAAAAAACGACAAAAATCGCCAGATGGAGAATCGAACTCTCCACCTTTAACTATGACATCCTATACCAGCCTAGTAAGCTCAACGACCCGCCTGACGGGCTCTCCAAGGGGACATGTGCCAGCGTACAGATGGACAGACTACAGAAACTCCATGAGGCGCTCTGTCATCCAGGGGTCACTAGGTTTGCCCACTTTGTGAAGGCGCGCAACCTACCCTACACAGTCGAGGAGATTCGCTCCATGACCCGAGCCTGATCGGTGTGCGCTGAATGCAAGCCCCACTTCTTCCGTCCGGTGAACTCCCACGTTATCAAACCCACCTGCCCCTTCGAGCATCTTAGCATAGACTTTAAGGGGCCCCTACCGTCGACCAACCATAATAACTACATCCTTATGACCACCAGCTATAACCCACGCAGTAACGGCTAGGTCGAGAGGGAGAATGCCACCATCTGGAGAGCGGTTACACTGGCTCTCCGGTCTAAAGGTCACCCCACCTCTCACTGGCAGGAGGTTCTCACTAGTGCCTTACACTCCATCCGCTCCCTCCTATGTACCGCAACAAATGCCACCCCCCACGAAAGGATGTTCCTTTTCCCGAGGAAATCCGAATCAGGAACCATTGTACCGGCATGGCTCACCGTCCCTGGCCCCCTCCTTTTGCGACACCACGTCTGGCACTCAAAGAACGACCCCTTGGTCGACCGAGTGACTCTACTCCACGCGAACCCGCATTACGCCTACGTTGAGTTCCCAGATGGGCGGGAGGACACTGTTTTGGTGTGGGACCTATCTCAGGACGTGGTAGGCCCAGCAACCCCCCCAACCCAACCTTCCCCAACTCTTTATTCCCCAAGCCCTGTGCCGGAACAGAAGGACCAACAGCACCCCAACGACCCGGGCCACCCTGCCGACAACATGGCTGGGGAATTGAGCAAAGGAGCGGTCACACCCGACGAGCCCGCTGGTGACACCACTCTAGCGACCCCAATCCTGGCACCACGGCGGTCACGCCAGGTGGTCAGACCCCCTGACCGCTACAGTCCTTAACCTACCCCTTCCATTCATTCTCTCCCTCATTTTTTTTCCTTCCCTTCTCCCTCTTCAGCCCTTCCACCCCAGGGTCAGTTCTCCAAGAAGGGGTGAATGTGATAGTACAGACCTATCACCAATGTATATAGTTACAGTGTCTAGAGCATGTGATGACTGAGCTTACAGCGATTGGTTGAGAGCTTAGCCACGCCTACTGTCTGGGCCTTAAAGGGTTGTGTCCCTAGCCTGGTCAGATCATTCCAGACTGGTTGACCACCTGTGAAGAGCTCCTGTCTTTTGCTAATAAAAGCCTTGGTTTGGATCAACAAGGCTTTGGTTTTTTCGACGAGCTCTACACAGTGATGGGGAGGGGTGTCAGGGACTGGAGGGGATTACAGAGATGGGGAGGGCTGTCGGGGACTGGAGAGGTTTACAGAGACAGGGAGCGGTGTCAGGGACCGGAGGGGGTTACAGAGATAGAGAATGGTGTGGGGATCGGAGAGGATTACAGAGACAGGAAGGGGTGTATGTGACCAGAGGGGGTGACAGAGACAGGGAGGGGTGTTGGGGACTGGAGGGGTTTACAGAGACATGGAGGGGTGTCGGGGACCGGAGCTGGGTTACAGTGATTGAGAGGGGTGTCAGGGACTGGAGGGGGTTACAGAGATGGGGAGGAGTGTCGGGGACCAGAGGGGGTTACAGAGATGGGGAGGGGATGGACCGGGGATTGGGGGTGTGGGGTTGATTGACACAGTGTCGGGGTTGGGTGGGAAACGCCAACAATCAGGGAGAGATGGCTAATCCCATTGACCGAGCGAGTCTCAGTCACCGGGGAAGTTCTCGACAGGACATCAAGATTGAACGTAGCTCCTCTGGTTCGATCGCAGGCATCTCACAGATAAACTGTTTCTGCAACTTTTATGGCCATAAAGATGGTGGTCGATACAAGGTCCAACAACTGGAACTTCAAAACCAAATTTAATTCATTATCTCTCCAGAACCCTCAATGAGCCCACTGCCCCCCATCTCTCTCCCCACAGCCCTATCCATCCCCACAATGATCCCACTGCCTCCTTTCTCTCCCCACAGCCCTGTGTCTGGACCAAACACTGATCCCATTGCCACTCACTTTCCATGGCCCCGTGTCAACAAACTGACCTGTATATGCGATCATTTAAACATTTTCCAATCCAATATGCTTTCAGATCCCACCCCGGGAGTGTATGACGGGATAGGGCTTCACTCCGTGTCCCTATCCCAGGAGTGTGTGATGGGACGGGGCTTCAGTCTGTGTCGCCACCCTGGTGTGTGTGACGGGACGGGGCTTCGTGGTGTCCCACCCCTGGGAATGTGTGATGGGACTGGCGTCACTCTGAGTCTCACCCCGGGGCTGTGCGATGTGGACAGGCCTTGGCCCTGTGTCCCGACCATAGCAGTATGTGATGTGATGGGGCTTTGCTCTGAGTCCCACTCCAGGAATGTGAGTCCCACTCCAGAGCTTCACTCTGATTCCCTACCTCGGGTGTGTGTGACAGGGACGGGGCTTCACTCTGTGTCCCCACCCAGGGAGTGTGTGATGGGACAGTTCTTCGCTCTGTATCCCCATCCCATGAGTGTGTGATGTGCGGGGCTTCGCTCTGTGTCCCCATTCTGGGAGTGTGTGATGGGATGGGTCCTCGCTGTGTCCCCATCCTGGGTGTGTGTGAATGTCTGGGGCTTCAGTCTGTGTCCCCACCCCGGGAATGTGTGATGGGATGGTGCGAATGGTAGTTTAATACCTTCTCTGAATCCGAAGTTATTTGCATTAGCTTTGAATGTTTTCCAGATAATTCTGGACATATTTTCTTCAGTTTCCCAATTTGATATGAAGTAACACTTCGACCTTGAAGCTCCCAGCGTTCGGGACATACATGTACTGTTTAATGAAAGAGACGTGTCAGCCACATCCTGTGAAATTGCCTCCCCGCCTCTCCCTCCCTCTCTCCTTTCTCTCCCTTTCCCCCTCCCCCTTTTTCTCCTCCTTCTCCCTCCCCCTTTCTCTCCTCCTCCCTCTCCCTATTTCCCCCTTCCCTCCTCTCCCCCTCTCCCTCCCCCTTTCTCTCCTCCTCCCTCTCCCTATTTCCCCCTTCCCTCCCCTCCTCCCTTTCCCTCTCCCCCTCCCTCCCCTCTTTCCTTGCCTCATCCCCTTCTCTCCCTCTTTTCCTCACCCTCTCTCCCCTCTTCCCCTCTCATCTTTCATAATCCATCACACTGTTGAAAAGTTCTAACCCAATGATCGGTCCACGGTCCAAATTTCCCCATGATATCCATAATTATTATGTATAAAAACCCAACACCCAACCCCAACCAACCAATTTTCCCTTGCAACCGCGTCTGCCTGTCCCGCATCGGACTTGTCAGCCACAAACGAGCCTGCAGCTGACGCGGACATTACTCCTCCATAAATCTTCATCTGCGAAGCCAAGCCAAAGAAGAAAGAATATCTATATAACAAAGACAGCGCTGAAACAGTCCAATTTGGTCCTTCTTGCCCATGCCGAACCCCTTCTCGCCCCACTGATACACTCATCCTGTTGCCTTCCCTCCCTCCCTTTCTTGTCCACATCCCCATCCAAGCTCTCCTTAAATGCTGATTCAGTCAGTGGAGTGGGGTGGGGGGGGGGGGTAGCGGGAAAGGTCGAGGCTCCTAAAGACCAGCCCTCAGTGGCATAAGGATGTGTAGTTTCCCCGTCTGCCATCAGATTCTTGAATGTTCAACGGACCTTAATTTTCATGCACTATTATTTTTTACTTTTTTTATATATAGTATTGGTGAAAGATGGCTCATAATACAGACGTTTATACTATGATGCTCCTGCAAAGTTTCACGAGGATAAATTCTGATTCTGTAAGTGCCTTGAAGATAAATAGATGTAAAAATTTATATTTTAAATGATATTTACATACAACGGAGGGGGATCATAACTTTCAGAGAACAAATTAAGCTGCAGGTTTAGGAGACTGCCTGTGCACTGCCGGACAAGGGCAGCGTTTACTCAAATCAGAGAAAGGGTGGGAGGTGCGGGTGCGGAGACCACGTGGCCAGCGCGTCGGTGGGGGAGGTGCAGCCCTGGAGACACTCACCAAGCAAATTGCACAGAGACGGCCGCAGAGAGGGCCAAGTTCGGGGAGTGGGCAAGTGTCTGGTGGGTGGGTCATGCATTTGGCTCGGGGACATGGAAGAGCAGACAGACCTGCTTGGAGTGCCAGGTAGTGACACACGTCCACCCTGTTCCTGTTCTCCATGGCTTGCCTTTCCCCCAGCTCAGAGATGAGGGCCAGAACGGCCCACTCCCTGCCGAGACCGCTCAGCATCCTGCCGCAGCTCGGTTCAGGTGGAAGGCGGTGAAGTGGAAGTCCAGCGAGGCGTTGAACATCAGGAGGCGGGAGGTCAGGCGGGCTTCCCTCTGTCAGCTGGCGGGCTTCCCTCTGTCAGCTGGCGGGCTTCCCTCTGTCAGCTGGCGGGCTTCCCTCTGTCAGCTGGCGGGCTTCCCTCTGTCAGCTGGCGGGCTTCCCTCTGTCAGCTGGCGGGCTTCCCTCTGTCAGCTGGCGGGCTTCCCTCTGTCAGCTGGCGGGCTTCCCTCTGTCAGCTGGCGGGCTTCCCTCTGTCAGCTGGCGGGCTTCCCTCTGTCAGCTGGCGGGCTTCCCTCTGTCAGCTGGCGGGCTTCCCTCTGTCAGCTGGCGGGCTTCCCTCTGTCAGCTGGCGGGCTTCCCTCTGTCAGCTGGCGGGCTTCCCTCTGTCAGCTGGCGGGCTTCCCTCTGTCAGCTGGCGGGCTTCCCTCTGTCAGCTGGCGGGCTTCCCTCTGTCAGCTGGCGGGCTTCCCTCTGTCAGCTGGCGGGCTTCCCTCTGTCAGCTGGCGGGCTTCCCTCTGTCAGCTGGCGGGCTTCCCTCTGTCAGCTGGCGGGCTTCCCTCTGTCAGCTGGCGGGCTTCCCTCTGTCAGCTGGCGGGCTTCCCTCTGTCAGCTGGCGGGCTTCCCTCTGTCAGCTGGCGGGCTTCCCTCTGTCAGCTGGCGGGCTTCCCTCTGTCAGCTGGCGGGCTTCCCTCTGTCAGCTGGCGGCCAGGGAGCCAGACAGGGTGGAGGAGTGGAGAGAGAGGTGGAGCTAGGTGACTGGGGAAGGAGTGGAGGGGGGGGGGGAAGAGGGGGGGGGAAGAGGGGGGGGGGTGTCAGTGTCTTGTGACCGGGAAGCACCCTCCCCCCTCACCCTCGCAGTCTCCCTCCTTACCCAGTAAGCGTCCCTGCTCCCCCTGAAGATCCCTCACTTCTCTTGGAAGCTTCCTCGATCCCCAGGAAGCTCCCTCAATCCCCATGTAGATCCCTTCTCCCCATCTGGAAGCTCCCCAAGGGAGCTCCCTCCTTCCCAGGGAAGCACACTCCCTCCCCATGAAGCACCCTCCTTCCCAGGAAGATCCCTCCCTCCCTCCCTGTGAGGCTCACTCTCTCCCCAGGAAGATCCCATCTTCCTCATAAAGATCCCTCATTCCCCAGGGAGATCCCTCACTCCCCAAGGAGCTCCCTCCCTCCCCAAGAAGTTTTCTCCCACCCCAGGAATCTCCATCCCTTTCTCCCCAGGAAGCTCTCTTCCTCCCCGGGAAGCTCCCTCCCTCTCTGTGAAGCTCCTTTCCCAGGAAGCTCCATCCCCTGTCCGGAAAGATCCCTCCCTGCCCCGTGAAGCTCCCTGCCTCCCCGTACACACCAGTACAAATGGGGCAAATCAGCGCTGCGCTCAGGGACATGACAAGCACCCAGGGGACGATATTTCAGGCAAGTTGACGCCTTTTGGGGGAGACTCGTTCCTCTTTCACTGCAGCTGGTGAGAAAAACACAGCCCGGACACGAGAACAGGGGCTTGGTCACAGAAACCCCACCCTATCCCCCTATCTTTCTCTCCCCCTCCTTTTTCCCCTCTCCCCCTTCTTCCACCTCTCTCCTCCCCTTACTCTTCCAGTCTCCCTCTTTCACATTCTCCCAGGAGACCAGAAATGTATCGGTATGGAGATGAAATTTGTGAATCTGGATCTCACTGTTGTCCTGGAGGAAAGCGTTTCTGCAATTACAGATCATGGAGGTCAGTGTACGTTGATAAAGGGTGATGTCACATTTGTGGCCCAAAATGTGAAATTAATAACACCATCACCACATGCTTTACCAGTTGAATTATTTTCCTGCTTCCCTTATTTCATCCGCCTGCACCTTCCACCTCCAGTGCATACCATCTGACTTCCAGTCAGGTTAATACATATCATGCATATTCATTATCATGACATCCCTCCTTTCACCAGAAATAAACTTTATATCTTTATGTTTAAATGTAAACACTTTAACACTATCAATAGCATTTTTCTACCTTCTGAACCAACAAAACAACTTCAAATTCCCTTTTCACAAAATGTAACATAAACACGTTATAACCAAATGTAATATAATAGCTCATCTGTTCTTCTGTAATTATACTAATACAATGCTCACCTCATATGCAAAATGTAAACATTTAAATTTATACACCTCCCATGTTTAAATTCCAATACTTTTTGTTTTTTTTCTCATTTAATACCAAATAGTCGACTAAACAAAATGCAATTCATACAGCACTCATACATGTACTTTATGATGTATTGATCAAATCACTGTCCAAATGTTCCCATTATCATTTCTCTTCCTTGGTGAGTAACATTACTGCGCTTCATTGAAACTCATTCCAACTATCACAAACTTTCACTTTCGTGATAATGCGGGCACGATTAGAAATATGGCACAAAATCTTCATATCGCTTAGGTGGTTTCCTGTCCCGTCTCGGCCTTCCTGCAATGCTACTGTCGCAACTTGGTTGTTCACCCTCAGCACCGGAAACACTGCTCGCTGCGGCCTCTGGTGTTTCTGGTACTCTGGTCACTTCATCGGGAATGCTGGTAACTACCTCTGGAACATCATCTGGTCCCTCAGGTTGAGCATCTCGTATTGGACTTCCAGCCACTTCACTCGGTGTCGCTCTGGATTGGTACTTTTTTTTTTACACCAGACACGATTCTTTTGTACAGGACTCCAGCTGGAGACTTGACTGTCACCATACTGCCGCTTCTGGATACAACCGTGTAGGGTTGATGGTAATAAGGTGTGTCTAGCTTACCACCATTCTCTTGCCTCACAAGAACATTATCTCCAGGCATGATATCTGAGTACCTGGCCCCATGCCTCGAGTCTTCATACAGCTTTGCTGCTCCCTTCTTTTCAGCATCGTGGTCCCTCATCTCCTGGTCGTCCCTGATTTCTTGTATTTCGGGCATTTTTGTGCAGATTTTCCTCCCAAAAAGTACTTCTGCTGGACTTTTTCCTGTGGTTGCATGAGGCGTTGCCCGATAAACAGCTACATAGGATAGCAATGCTTCTCTCCAGTTCTGTCCTTCTGCATGAGCAATCCGTAATCGTTTTTCGATGGACTGATTTTGTCTCTCAACTTCCCCATTGACTTGCGGCCATTTAGGAGTTACTTTATGATGGTGGATACCTGTGGTCCTCATGTGTTCAGCAAATGTCTCTGAAATGAACTGTGGACCATTGTCAGAGTATAGCGTAACAGGCTATACTCTCGCGAAGATCTCTGCCAATGCTTGTATTGTTTTTTCAGAGGTCGTTGACCTCATCACAGAGTACTCATAGTATCTGCTGTAGTAATCTACCACTACCATGATTGACTCACCAGTTGGTAAAGGTCAGAGAAAATCAACAGCTACATCGATCTATGGTCCTGTCGGGAGTTGCGTACTCCGGATCGGCTCTGGAGGATTACTCCTACTTGTGAGTTGACACCCATGGCAGGTTTTGACAAATTTCTCTGCGTCTTTATCACAACCTGGCCACCATACTTTACTCCTGAGGTTTTGTTTGGTACCAAAAATACCTGGGTGTCCTTCATGAGCTAATGATACGATCTTCGGTCTCAACTTCTGTGGTATCACCAGTCTACAACCCCTCAATACACACTACCTGATGCAACACAGTTCATCTCTAATGGGAATATATGCCTTGTGAATGCACTTGTCCCATTGTCCACTTAGGATACATTCTCTAACTTCCATGAGTTCTAAGTCATGTTCGGACTCTCTTTCGACTTCTCTCGTTGTCACAGCTTCCGGTGTCGACTGAATAGCTATGAAGCATACAAAACTCTCTGCTTCTGTCCCCAATTTTGACTTGGATTGTGGGCATCCATCTTTCAACAATCTGGACAGCGGATCAGCAATGTTTGCTTTCCCGGCAATGTGAACTACTCTGTACTTGTACGGTTGGAGTCTGAGCACCCATCGTTCTATCCTGGCACACGGTTTGGACCTGGCGGCATAGATCACCTCCAATAGTTTATGGTCCATGATGAGTTCAAATTCAATGCCATACAAATATGCATGGAATTTCTCGCAGGCCCATACGTCCGAGTGCTTCTTTCTCTGTCTGAGAATATCTCCTTTCCACATCTGTCAAAGATCTGCTGGCATAGGCAATGATTCTTGGTCCAACATCACGCATCTGGACCAACGGCTCCTAAACCAACAGGACTAGCATCCGCTATGACTTTGGTTGGTGCAGCCGGATCATAATACCCAAGAGTATCGGCATTCGTCAGACTTTGTTTCAGAGTTGTGAATGCTTCCTTCTGCTCAGAGCCAAAATGGAATGGTACACCTTTCCTGGTTAGCTTCCTCAATGGTTCTGCCAGGTAGCAAAGTTAGGGATGAACTTTGCGCAATAATTAATCAATCCCAAGAAGCTCCTCATCTCTGTTGCATTCTGGGGTTCACGTGCATCTGCAACAGCTTTCACCTTGGCATCAGCTGGGTTCAGTCCTTCCCGTGTAAGCCTGTGTCCCATGAAGTCCATCTCTGAGACACCAAACTGGCACTTATCTCCATTCACAGTAAGGCTTGCCCCCTGTAGTCTGGATAGCACTTACCTCAACTGTCTGTCATGCTCTTCCTTTGTAGCCGCATGGACTATGATGTCATCAGAAATGTTGGCAACTCCAGGAATGCCTTGAATCACTCGATGGATTTCATACTGGTAGATCTCAGGAGCTGTCGAACGATAGTCTCTTGTACCGGTACAATCCACAGTGAGTCACAAATGTTGACACATCCCTGGATTCTGGGTCCAGCTCTAATTGATGAAAGCCCCATTTAAAATCAATTTTTGAGAACGCCTGATTTAGTTAACTCCTGAAGTACTTCCTCCACTGTTGGTATGGGGTGTCATTCTCGAATTATAGCTTCATTGACCATCCTCATATCAACACACAGTCTTATGTCACCATTTGGTTTGGGCACAATCACTACTGGGCTGACCCATTGTGTTGAATGTTCTACAGGTTCAATAATGTCTTGCTCGATCAACTCTTTGATTTTGGCCTCGACTTTCCCACGAAGTCCAAATGGAGTTCTGTGCACTGGTTGTGCCTTGGGTTTGACCGTTTTGTCCACTGCTAGCTTTAGTTGTCGACCTTTCAGCTTTCCTACTCCCTGGAAAACTGCAGGGAATTCTTGCTTCATATCCTCGTATGACTGAACTGAATTGACACGAGCTCCAATATGAAGTATTGCCAGGTCTTGCGCCATGCGTCTACTCAGCAATGGTTCTCCCCTCTCATCTATGACAACAAACTCTGCTTCGGTGTACTTGTCACCAGCTTCAACAGTCGCAGTAAAACATCCAATGGTCTGCAATGGCTTGCTTGCTGTGTATGGATACAGTTTCTTTGAACACTTCTTTGATGTACAAATGATCTTTTTTCTTTTCAATTTCTCCCATAAATGTCGGTCAATTACATTACTGTCACTGCCTGAGTCTACAATGACCGGAACTGTCACACCACCAATTATCACTGGGACCTTCTCATGATGTACATCATTCAATGTAAACTGATAGTATTTCTGCCCATCCTGGTTGTCATCATCATCGTCACTTTCTGGGTCACCTTCTATATGGCGAATAGTGCCTTTCTTTCCAGGATACTTTCCTTTCCCTCAAGCTTTGCTCTTAGAAGCTGTACTCTTCCCATTCTGGTTTGCATTTGACTTGCTTTTGCACTTCTTTGCAAAGTGGTCTTTACCTCCACACTTTCTACAAACTTTGCCTTTTGCTGGGCAGCATGGGTCTTTTCCAAAATGACCTCTGTTTCCACATCTGTAACACTCCAAGTCATGTGTCGGCATATTTCTTGGCTGGCTATGGCTATGCGAGAGCCTATTTACTTGTTGACCAACTTGTCTTTACTGGACTGGCTTGAGTTATCTTTCAGTTTCATGGTATGAAATTGCTCCTCAACAGCCTCTAATGCAGCAGCCATTGTTAAAGCATTGGTAAGTTTCAACTCACCCCCTTTTTCCAGCAGTCGCCTTCTGAGTTTGTCTGATCTGCAGTGCTACACAACTTGATCCAAATCAGCTACCACGTAATTGCATCCCACAGCCAGTTGTCGCAATCTCGTCACATACTGGGCAACCGTTTCTCCATCTTCTTGTTTTGTCTTGCGAAACAAATGGCGTTGAAATGTAGCATTCGTTGTCACCACATAGTGTACATTCAATGCATCTACGGCTTTCTGGTATTCCTCCTTCCTTCCAGTATTCGAAAGCATCTTAAAAGTTTCCCAAACTGCGGGTCCTGCGGTGAAGAGAAGTAACGCCCTCCGCTGCGCTTTCTGTTCCGCCGTACTGCTATCGAGAAATAGGCCACGACTGTCGGCGTAGGCTTCAAATTCTTCCAGCCATGTCTTCCACTTCATACTCACAGTGCTTGAATCACCCGTCGGGTCAAAATGAGGAACACCTCGAAGTGCTAGAAATTCAGCTCCTGTGACTGCCATGAAGAAAATCTTCCAGCTCAAAGTCACCGATTCAAAATCCAAAATGTTTATCATTTAAAATCCAAAATGTTTATCCTCGTCGCCAATGTCACATTTGTGGCCCGAAATGTGAAATTAATAACACCATCACCACATGCTTTACCAGTTGAACATCTCAGTGTCTTTATTTTCCTGCTTCCCTTATTTCATCCTCCTGCACCTTCCACCTCCAGTGCATACCATCTGACTTCCGGTCAGGTTAATACATATCATGCACATTCATTATCATGACAGGGGAGAGAGAGGGAGGCAGAAAGAGGGAGAGGGGTGGAGAGTGGGAGAGTGAGAGGAGGAGAGGGGCAGAAAGGGGGAGAAAAATGGGTGGTCGGGGAGAGAGATTGGGGAGAGGAGGGAGAGAGAGGGAGAAGGGAGAGAGAGGGGGAGAAAGGTGGGAGAGGGGTGGGAAGAGAGATAAGGAGAGGGGGAGAGAGAGAGAAAAAGAGATGTCCCCTCTCTCCATCCATCCAGTACGTGAGGACAAAACACTCACCTCCTTGGTCTTCCCCAGTCTCTGGGCGACCATGAAAATTCAACTCTGCGTTGGAAACCTCGGATTTTTCTGGGGTAAGACAGAGTAAATATGCCACCACATTGTCCCGTCACACACACCCGGGGACACATAGCGAAGCCCCATCACAAACTCCTGGGGTGGGGACACATAGCGAAGTCCCATCACACACTTCCGGGGTGGGGACACAAACCTCAGCCCTGCCCTGTCACACACTCCCAGTGTGGGATATAGTGCGAAGCCCTGTCAAACACTACTGGGGCAGGGACACAGAGCGAAGCCCTGTGCTCGTCACACACTCCCGGGGTGGGGGACACAGAGCGAAGCCCTGTACCCGTCACACACTTCCGGGGTGGGGACACAGGGTGAAGCCCTGTCCCCGTCACACATTCCCGTGGTGGGGACATAGAGTGGTCCCGTCACACACTCCTGGAGTAGGACACAGAGCGGAGAACCGTCCCCGTCACACATTCCCGGGGTGGGACACAGAGTGAAGCCCCATCTCCGGCACACACTCCCGGGGTGGGGACAGAGCGAAGCCCCATCTCCGGCACACACTCCCGGGGTGGGGACAGAGCGAAGCCCCGTCACGTCACACATTCCCGGGGTTGGGACACAGAGTGTCCCCGTCACTCCTTCCCATTTCTCTCCAGCTCACCCTGTTCTTGGTTTCTGGGGAACTTCACATTCATATATGTGGTGTTAGGGTCCATGCCGAGTCATTCTGGAAATTGGCAGCCCGTGATTCAGTTTCAGAAAGGAAGTTTGTCTACCAGAGCAGTTGTCAAAGACTGTAACTCTGAGGGAGGTGGGAGGGGTGCCGTGGCCAGGAAACGCTAGTGAACTGCAGTATTAATCGCATCTGATTAACTCGTGATGCACTCGGTTTCAGAACTCCCAAGTGGAACGGGCCGATGATAATTTTTCTCACACCAAATACTGCCAGTCACAATCGGGTTGAGAGCAGCGATTCTCAACCTTCCCTTTCCCACTTACTTCCCGCCTGAAACTTTGGGACTTTATTCCCTGAAGATTTACTGGGACGTTGCTCGAATGTCAGGGACTGAATAATTGTCCCCCTCGCTGACCTGGGAAGCGCCCCGATAGCGCAGGAATCAGTCAAAGGCGGAAAGAAACGGGTTGGAACCCCTGGATTAAGTTGGAAGATTTTTCTCATGTGGGACACGACTCTGAACTTCGACAGGGCACCTCACCGTTCCCAAATCAATACCCGAGTTCCAAATTAAAGCAGTATATAACCTAGCTGCTGCCAAACCGATTACAACGAAATCTACTTAATTGCTGGTTAATTTTTCTAATGCGGCCGCGGGATGTCACGCAAGGCAGACGGACGCACCCTCTCCTCCTTGCCCCACCCCCGTCCTTCAGGAGCCGGTCCCGTTGGGACAGTTGGGATCCTGATCGATCGGTCGTCCTAAATTATGCCCCCCCCCCTCCCTCCCTCCCTCCCTCCTCTCCTTCCCTTCCCGGCCTTCTTCCTCGTGACGTCTCTGGGAGGCAAGAAGCTTCTTTCCAAGAACTCTTCCTCGTTAACCTGTCCGAGCTCCCCTCCAATGCCAGCATGTTCGCCCAGAAACCCAGGGGCCTGAAACCATGAGGTCTATCCAGCGCCTTATAAAGCCTCGACCACGTCCCTGCTCTGGTATTCATTATATTCCTCCCATCCCTTCTCCCCTATCTCTCTCCTCCCCCTCCCTTTCTCCTCCCCCTCTCATCCCTTCTCCCCTCCACTCTCTCCCGTCTCGCCGCTTTCTTTGCTTCCCTCTTTCACACCACGCCCCCACTTTCTCAGTTCTCTCCTCCACATCTCTCTACTCCGTTCTCCTACCGTCTTCTCTCTCCCCCATGAGGCAGAATGATTGGTTCATCAGCCGTCTGTCAAATCCTGCTCCCGCCTTTGCCTCACTGTGAATGGAGAGTTGAATCCGAGGAGACGGGACCGAGAGGACTGAGCAGTCTGATTGGTTATCCTCGTGTCAGGTGGTTCCACCTGTTCTTCTTTCTCACAGACCGAACTATTGCCATTCTACACTCTTATTGGTCAATCCGCCCGACTATCAAGCTCATCTCCCGCCCAAATCCATGACAGACATTCAGCCGAGCTGGAGGCGCTGCCCCTGTTTCGTTGTCTTCTGACTGACGGCGCCTCCGCCATTCAGCGAGGGAGCGGCGGGCGCGATCTGCTATTGGCCGACCGCGCTTGATTGATGTGCTGACTCCGCCTCCGTCGCGGTTCTTCTTCCCTCGCTCCTTCGTCATGGCTGAGTTCGGAGATCTGCTGCTGTCCGTGCTGTCGGGCGTCCGGGTGCCGCGGCCAGGCGACCGCGTCCACAAGGACGAGTGCGCCTTCTCCTTTGACGGCCCGGTGGGTGGCGGCAGGCGGCGGTGAAGGGTGGGAGGCGACGGGGCGGTCGGCAACGGGCCGGCATGACGGCCGGGGCTCGAGAGGGTGGCCTCGGCCTGGCCGGCGTGGGGCATGACGGGAGGTGGAGTGCCGTTTGGCGATCGGCGCTGTGGCGGCGCATGCGTCGCTGGCGATTTGGACTACACCTCCCGGCGGTCTCGGCGCTGCGCGGGCTGATGGGAGGCGGGTGCAGCGGAGATGGCGGGCGCGGCGCACGCTGGGTGGTGTAGTCTTAATAGTGGCCGCTGAGCGTTGGTTGATGCAGATGGGACTACATTTCCCAGGAGGCTCGGCCCCGGCCGCTGCAGTGATGGACTGATCTGGAGGGAGGAGGGAGTTGGGAAGGGCGAGGAGGAAGGTGGCGAAAAGAAGGGGGATAGGGGAGAGAGATGGGGAGGACAGGAGGAGAGGAGAGGGGGATAATTGGGAGGGGTGGAGTGAGGGGGTGAGGTGAGAGGGGGTGAGGTGAGAGGGGGTGAGGTGAGAGGGGGTGAGGTGAGAGGGGGTGAGGTGAGAGGGGGTGAGGTGAGAGGGGGTGAGGTGAGAGGGGGTGAGGTGAGAGGGGGTGAGGTGAGAGGGGGTGAGGTGAGAGGGGGTGAGGTGAGAGGGGGTGAGGTGAGAGGGGGTGAGGTGAGAGGGGGTGAGGTGAGAGGGGGTGAGGTGAGAGAGGGAGAGGTGAGAGAGGGAGAGGGAAGGTCGATCGAGGGAGGGGGAGAGAGGGGATGTCAGTGAGGAGGAGAGAAGAGAGTGAGGGGGACAGAAAAGGAGGGTCGGGGAGAGAAGAGAGACTGAGGGGATGAGAGATCTAGGAGGGTCTGGGGAGAGGAAGGATGTTGAATTGACGGGGGGGATGTCATTGATGAGGGGAGGAGAGAGGAAAAAGTCAGGGGTAAAGAGAAGGGGAGGGGGAAGGATGAGGAGGGAAAGAGGGGAGTGAGAATTGGGTTGAGAGAGAGCATGAGAACAGAAGAAATCGGAGGAGAGAGAGGAGGCGGGTGGGAGAGGCTGAGGGTGCGTGAGACCATCAGCCCAACGTCTCACAGAGTGTAAGAAGCAGGAATTGGCCATCTGGCCCGTTGAGCCTGCTCCACCATTCGATGAGGTCTCCACCGACCTACCTTTTCCCCATATCCCTGAATTCCCTGACAATGTCTGCCCTCCTCTTGAATACTGAGGTCGTCTCCACTTTTTTGGTTCCACAGATTCCCCGCCCATCTCCTCTCCATCCGGAACTTACTCCCCTAGATCTCGAGGCTGGGTCCCCTAGTTCTGTTCGCCCTCACCCATGGGAACAACTCACCTTCCTCCATCTAATCTGTGCCTTTTAAAGATTTATACGTTTGTACAAGATCCCTTCTCGTTCTTCTGAATTCTAGTGAGAATGGACCTCAATCCCCTCCTCCCATCTCTGGAATCGACTAGGTGAACCTCCTTTGCACTGTTTCCAACCCCACCTCATCCCACTGACTCTATAACAATTACAGCGCAGAAACCGGCTAATTGGGCCCTTCTAGTCCCTGCTGAACCCCTTCCCCCACCTCTTCCTCTGACCCTATAACAATTACAGCACGGAAACAGGCCAGTTCGGCCCTTATAGTCCCTGTTACACCCTGCCCATCCTGCCCCATTGACCCCCACCCCATAACCTTCCAGCCCCCTCATCCATAGACTGATTCAAAGTTTCCTTTGGTATTAAGATCTGGATCGTGTGTCCTGCACTGCCCGCTGCCCTCGAGTGAAGAAATACCCTCTCCAATTTCAATCCCGGGTCTCTGGTTGAAATCTCCCCTTCTCCCAGTTGGGGGGGGGGGGTGGTGGGGAAGAATCCCATCCATGTTGACACTGTCTGTCCCCCTCATCAAATTGCCCCCTCAGTCTTTGCCCCTCCTGCGAGCAAAGTCCCGAACCTGTTTAACCTTAAACCCTGGCAATTTTGTTGGAAATCTCTACCTTCCACCATGGAGAACCTCGCCTTGACCTCAATCTGACAGACCCTTGCACACTCGCTGAACATATCGATATGCCCACCCCCACCTGCCCTGAACCCATTTGGCATTTTCCAATCCCGCCTTTTCATGAGCGGGATGAAACGGGATTGAGGGAGAGAGACGGGGCAGTGGGATCAGTGTGGGGACTGACATGGGGCCGTGCGGGGGAGAGATCAGGGCATTGGGATCAATGTGGGGACCAAAATGAGGGAACATGGACCGACACGGGACTGTGGGATAGAGAGTGACCGGGCTGTGCAATCACTGTGGGAACCGACCTGTGGTTAATGAGGAATGAATGGGACATTGGGATCGGTGTGGGGACCGATTATGGGGCTGTGGGGAGAGATTGAGGCAGTGGGATCAGTGTGGGCACTAATGCGGGGCAATGAAATCAGTGTGGGGACCGACATGGTGCTATGGGGAGAGAGCGGAGTAGTGGGATCAGTGTGGGGACCGACACCGGGATGTGAGGGAGAGAGACAGGGAAGTGGGGTCAGTGTGGGCCCGACATGGGGATCTGGAGAGAAAGTGGGGCAGTGGGATCTGTGTGGGGACTGACACGGGGCTATGGGGGAGAGAGTGGGGCAGTGGGATCAGTGGGAGGAATGACCCGGGGCAGTGGGAGGAATGACCCGGGGCAGTGGGAGGAATGACCCGGGGCAGTGGGAGGAATGACCCGGGCAGTGGGAGGAATGACCCGGGGCAGTGGGAGGAATGACCCGGGGCAGTGGGAGGAATGACCCGGGGCAGTGGGAGGAATGACCCGGGGCAGTGGGAGGAATGACCGGGGCAGTGGAGGAATGACCCGGGGCAGTGGGAGGAATGACCCGGGGCAGTGGGAGGAATGACCCGGGGCAGTGGGAGGAATGACCCGGGGCAGTGGGAGGAATGACCCGGGGCAGTGGGAGGAATGACCCGGGGCAGTGGGGGGAATGACCCAGGGCAGTGGGGGGAATGACCCAGGGCAGTGGGGGAGATTGGGGCAGTGGGAGTATCAACCGGTGGCTGTGGGTAAAGCGGGCCACTGGAATCATTGTGGGGACCGACACAAGGCAATGGGGAGAGAGACGGAGCAGTGGGATCAGTGTGGGCCTGACACGAGACTGTGGAGAAAAAGTGGGACACTGGGTTCAGTATGGGATCCAACATGGGGATATGGGGAGAGAGTCGGGGCAGTGAGATCTGTTTGGGGACCACGTGGGGCTGTAAGGAAAGAGCAGATAGTGGGATCAGGGTGTGTTCTGATAGGGTGTTTGGAGAGAGAGAGTGACGGGGCAGTTGGATCAGTGTGGGGACCGACAAAGGTCTGTAGGGAGAGAGACGGGGCAGTGGGGACTGTAGGGAAAGAGTGGGATCGGTGTGTGGACTTACAAAGGGCGGGTTAGAGAGAGACGTGGTAGTGGGTGTATAGACTGGTGGCTGTGGGTAGAGCGGGCCAGTGAATCGGTGTGGGGACCAACACAAGGCTATAGGGAAAGGGCAGAGCAGTGGGATCAGTGTGGGGACGGACACCGGCATGTGAAGGAGAGAGATGGGGCACTGGGATCAGTGCAGGATCTGACACGGGGCTATGGGGAGAGATACGGGGCAGTGATATTAGTGTGGGGACCGACATGGGGCTGTGGGGAGAGCGACAGGGGCAGAGGGATTAGTGTGGGGACTGACACGGTGATATGAGGATAGAGACAGGGCAGTGGGAACAGTGTGGGAACTGAAACGATGACATGGGGAGAGAGATGGGCCAGTGGGTTCAGTGTGGGAAATGACACTGGGTGGTGGGATCAGTGTGGGGACAGGCACGAGGTCGCGGTGAGAGATTGGGGCAGTAGGATCAGGTAGAGACCGACTCAGGACTGTGGGGAGAAAGTGGGATCAGTGTGGCAACCGACACAGGGCTGTGGAGGGAGAGCCGTAGCAGTGGGATCAGTGTGTAGTCCAACAAGGGGCTGTAGGGAGAGAGACGGGGCAGTGGGATCAGTGTGTGGACTGACACGGGACTCTGGGATAGAGAGAGACCAGGCTGTGCATTCACTTTTGTGACCAACGTGGGGTCGTGGGGAGAGAGACCGGGCAGTGAGATCAGTGTGGGGACTGACACAGGGCTGTTTGGGAGAAAACCGCGGCAGAGAGATCAGTTGACGACCGACAAGGGGCTATAGGGAGAGAGACGGGGCAGTGGGATCAGGGAGGGATCTGATATGGGTTTTGGAGAGAGAGATCAGTGTGGGGGCCAACGCGGGATTGTGGGATAGAGATTGGGGCAGTGGGAACGGTGTGGGACCGACACAGAGCGCTGGTGAGAAAGACGAGGCAGTGGGATAAGGGGCCGTGAGGAGAGAGATGGGGCAGTGGGATCAGTGTGGGGACCGACACGGGTCTATGGGGATTGAAACGGGACTGGGGCCATCACAGGGCTGTGGGGAGAGAGACGGGCCAGTGGGTTCAGTGTGGGAAATGACACGGGGTAGTGGGATCAGTCTGGGGACCGACATGAGGTCGCGGGGAGAGATTGGGGCAGTGGGATTAGTGTAGAGACCAACGCGGCACTGTGGGGAGAAAGTGGGATCAGTGTGGGGACCGACACAGAGTTGTGGAGGGAGAGTTGGGGCAGTGGGATCAGTGTGGGGAGCGACATGGGGCTGTGGGGAGAGATTGGGCCAGTGGATCAGTGTGGGGTTTACACGGGATTCTGGCGATAAAGACGAGGCAGTGGAAACAGGGTAGGAAGGACATGGGACCGTGTGAGGAGAGATGGGGCAGTAAGATCAGTGTGGGGACTGAAAAGGGGCTGTGGGGAGAGTGACGGGGCAGTGGGAACAGTGTGGGGACCGACAAGTGGCTGTAGGGAGAGATACGGGGCAGTGGGATCAGAGTGGGTTCTGATAGGGGGTTTGGAGAGAGAGAGATGAGGTTGTGGGATCAGTGTGGAGACCGACACGGGATTGTGGAATAGAGAGAGACCAGGCTGTGCAATCACTGTCGGGACCGACATGGGGTCATGGGGAGAGAGATCGGACAGTGGGATCAGTGTGGGGACTGACACAGGTCTGTGTGGGAGAAAGTCAGGGCAGTGGGATCAGTGTGACGACCAAAAAAGGGATGTAGGGAGAGAAACGGGTCAGTGGGATCAGGGAGGATTCTGAAATGGGTTTTGGAGAGAGAGAGAGAGACGGGGCAGTGGGATCAGTGTGGGACTGACATGAGGCAGTAAGGAGAGAGTGGA
>NW_027212194.1:0-65633 GCF_036971445.1 Narcine bancroftii | reverse complement strand
TTTCAGGAAAACATTCTGAATGAGAGTATCCTTGGAATTAAAACTTTCTGCCCAATCCTGGCGCAATGGCTCTGATGGCGAATCCAAGCCCAGAACAAAGGAGGGATGTGGGCGGAGAGAGAAGTCGGGGTGGGGGGGGCGGAGAGAGTAAAATAGGAGACGCAAGGACTGGAGAAGCTTCACAAAGAGGGGGTTCGGCGAGTCAGGGAGAGATGTGGTTGGCAACTTTTAGGGGTGCGTTAAGGAGTGTGTTGGGGGTGTCAGAGGTAGTGGGAAGGAAGTGAGGGCGAGGGGGCAAAGGAGAGGGAGGAGAGAAAGGGAGGGGAGGAGAGAAAGGAGGGAAGGGAGTGGGAGGGGAAGGGAGTGGAGGGGAAGGGAGTGGGAGGGGAAGGGAGTGGGAGGGGAAGGGAGTGGGAGGGGAAGAGGGGAGGGGAGATGGGGAAGAGGGGAAGGGAGTGGGAGGGGAGATGGGAAGAGGGGAAGGAGATGGGAAGAGGGGAAGGGAGATGGGGAAGAGGGGAAGGGAGATGGGGAAGAGGGAAGGGAGATGGGGAGATGGGGAAGAGAGCTGGGGAGATGGGGAAGAGGGGAAGGGAGATGGTGAAGAGGGGAAGGGAGATGGGGAGATGGGGAAGAGGGGAAGGGAGATGGGGAAGAGGGGAAGGGAGATGGGGAAGAGGGGAAGGGAGATGGGGAAGAGGGGAAGGGAGATGGGGAAGAGGGGAAGGGAGATGGGGAAGAGGGGAAGGGAGATGGGGAAGAGGGGAAGGGAGATGGGGAAGAGGGGAAGGAGATGGGGAAGAGGGGAAGGGAGATGGGAAAGAGGGGAAGGGAGATGGGGAAGAGGGGAAGGGAGATGGGGAAGAGGGGAAGGGCGATGGGGAGAGGGGAAGGGCGATGGGGAGAGGAGAAGGGCGATGGGGAGAGGGGAAGGGCGATGGGGAGAGGGGAAGGGCGATGGGTAGAGGGGAAGTGGAAGGGAGATGGGGAAGAGGGGAAGTGAGATGGGGAGAGGGGAAGGGAGTTGGGGAGAGGAGAAGGGAGATGGGAGAGGGGAAGGGAGTTGGGGAGAGGAGAAGGGAGATGGGAGAGGGAAGGGAGATGGGGAGAGGGGCAGGGAGATGGGGAGAGGGGCAAGGGAGATGGGGAGAGGGGCAGGGAGATGGGAGAGGGGCAGGGAGATGGGGAGAGGGGCAGGGAGATGGGGAGAGGGGCAGGGAGATGGGGAGAGGGGCAGGGAGATGGGGAGAGGGGAATGGGAGATGGGGAGAGGGGAAGGGAGATGGGGAAGAGGGGAAGGGAGGGGGAGAGGGGAAGGGAGATGGGGAGAGGGGAAGGGAAATGGGGAGAGGGCAGGGAGATGGGGAGAGGAGAAGTGAGATGGGGAGAGGGGAATGGGAGATGGGGAGAGGGGAATTGGAGATGGGGAGAGGGGAATTGGAGATGGGGAGAGGGGATGGGAGATGGGGAAGAGGGGAAGGGAGATGGGGAAGAGGGGAAGGGAGATGGGGAAGAGGGGAAGGGAGATGGGGAAGAGGGGAAGGAGATGGGGAAGAGGGGAAGGGAGATGGGGAAGAGGGGAAGGGAGATGGGGAAGAGGGGAAGGGAGATGGGGAAGAGGGGAAGGGAGATGTGGAGAGGGGAATGGGAGATGGGGAGAGGGAATAGGAGATAGGGAGAGGGATGGGAGGGGGAGAGGGAAGAGAGATGGAGAGGAGGGAAGAAAGAGAGATGGGGAGGAGGGGAGAAAGAGATGGGAGGGAAGAGAGAGAAAGATATGTGATTGGATGGGAAGACAGGGAGGGAGATTCTGAATACTTGTTGTCCAAAGACCAACAGGTTAACACAATGCATTTAACAGCGCCATCGATCAGGTCCGGTGTTCGAATCCCGTGCTGTCTATAAGGAGTTTGTACGTTCTCCCCGTGTCTACTTGTAAGGGGGGGGGGTCTGGTCTCCTCCCACCGTTCAAAAACGTACTGGGGGTGCAGGTTAATGGGGTGTAAGTTGGGCAGCAGGGGCTCATGGGCTGAAATAGCCTGTTACCGTGCTGTATGTCTAAATTAAATTACATTCGCTCATACCTTGATGAAGGGCTCACGCCTAAAATGTTGGTTACATAACTTTACCTTTGCAATAAAAAGTACACTGTTTAACTGGCTGAGTTTCTACAACGTGCTTCTTTCCCCCCCCCCCCCCCACCCCCCTCCCACTCCCCCAATCGCTGCGTCTGCAGACTTTTGTGTTTCACTACATTAGGTTTAAGGTTAGCGCATTAAAGTTCAAATTCAGATTAGTGTCAGAGTGCACACATGACATTCACATACAACCCTGAGATTATTTTTCCTGCGGGCCAGGCAGTATTACCATTTATTGGTAACCGTAAACTGGACCCAAGAAAGATACATATACGAAAGTGGAAAAGGAAATGTAATTGCAATGGTCATTAAGATAATTGACCATTGCAAATTGCCCCTGGTATGCAGGCAACTGCTAAACATCTTGGGAGAGTTGAAGGGAGCGTCAGGAGATCACAGGGGAATGGATTATTCTGTGAGCAGATATGCAAACAAGGAAGTAAATCAGATGATCACTTGTGTGCAAGTTGCTGAACTACTGGGGAGGCCAGAAGGGTCAACACTCAGGTTCATCACAAATTTCTGCCCCGGCAAGTTGAGATTCAGGTGCTGAGCAGTTAATCTTGAGGTGAAAATGTTTTGCTCACACCTTGATGTAGGGCTTTGAAAGAACTGTTGGTTCTGTGTCTTTATCTTTGCTACATAAAGGACGCTGAGTGACCTGCTGAGTCTCTCGAGCCTTGTGATTTTACTTCAATCACAGTGTTTGCGGACTTTTGTGTTTTACTCGTCTCTTGTTGAAGCTTCAGGTGTGTTAACTTCGTAGAAACCACATCAAATGTCTACGTGTCCAGTTCCAGTCAGAATGTTGAGGCAACTTCTGGGAGATGATCAGATTTGGGTTTTTTTTTTTGTTTCCCTGCTTATTTAAATGTAAACATATAGCCCGGGACAGGTCACCTCAGCCCACATGTCCATGCCGCCCAAGTTACACCCCATTAACCTACACCCCCAGTACGTATTTTGACCGGTTGGAGGAAACCGGGGCCCCTGGGGAAAACCCACACAGACACGGGGAGAATGTACAAATTCCTTACGGACAGCGCGGGATTTGGACCCGGTCCCGATTGCCGGCGCTGTAAAGGCATTGTGCTAACCGCTACACCATCCGTGCTTGTGATTTATAGTTAACAAATCACATGTACATCCCAAGGTTTGTTTACTTCAATGGCTGTTCACCCAGTTTCCAATACAAGGCTGTTGTAATCATGACGGCAAAGAGAGAGCCCATTTGGGTAGTATGAGTGTGGATCTGAGGAAAGCATCCTGTCCAGATGGAGCGTCCGGCTGAGCATTAAAAATCCGTGCTGTCCAACTTACCCATGAATTCACATCTCACTCCAGCAGGGCGTGGTATCCACCTGTTTCAAACTGACGTTAATTGTACTGGTGCCCAAGAAGAGTGTGGTAGGCCACCTTCACGACTATCGACCAGTGGCACTTACATCAACAGTGATGAAGTGTTTGAAAGGCTGGTGTTGAAGCATTTCGGCTCCGGTCTGAGCAGTGACATGGATCCCTTCCAGTTCGCCGATCGTAGCAACAGATCTATGGCGGATGCCATCTCATTGGCTCTACACAAAGCCCTGAAGCACCTGGACAGTAAAGATGTATACATCAGGATATTCGATATCAACTATAGTTTGGCATTTAATATCATTATTCTCTCAAAACTGATCAGCAAATTTCAAGACCTGGGACTCAACAGCCCACTGTGTAATTAGATCCTAGATTTCCTCACCTCCAGACCACAATCAGTGAGAATTGAGAAGAACATCTCCATTACAACCTCCATCAGTACTGGAGTATCACAGGGCTGCATTCTTAGCCCCCTGCTCTACTCACTTTACACCAGTGATTTTCAAACTTTTTCTTTCCACTCACAGACCACCTTAAGTAATCCCTATGCCATCGGGGCTCTGTGATTAGTGAGGGATTACTTAAGGTGGTCTGTGAGAGGGAAGGTTGAGAACCACTGCTCTCGACCCAATTGTGACTGAAAGATTTTGCTTGAGAAAAAATGTAATTAGCCCATTTCCCTTGGAGTTATGAAACCGTGCACATAACAAGTCAATGAGGAACGATTAAAACAATGTTTTCAAACTTTTTTTCTTTCCACTCCATACCACCTTAAGTAATCCCTCACTAATTAAAGAGCACCTATGGCATAGGGATTACTTAAGGTGGAATGTGAGTTGAAATAAAAAGTTTGAAAACCACTGCTTTACAACTACAAAAATTACACCATCTACAGATTTGCCAACGATATCACGGTAGTGGGTTGAATAAAAAAGAGGTGATGAGTCGGCATACAGGAGGGAGATTGAAAACTTGGCCCAATGTCACCAAAAGCAAGAAGCTGATTATTGAGTTAGCGAAGGAAAACCGGAGGTATGTGATCCAGTGATCATTGGGGGGATCGGAGGTGGAATTGGTGATCAAATTTAAGTTCTTGGGAGTCACTATGTCAGAGGCCCTTTCCTGGACCCAACACACAAATGGCATCACGAAGAAAGCACATCAGCACCTCTACTTCCTCAGGAGTTTGCAGAGATTTGGTATGAGGTTGGAAGCCCTGGCAAATTTCTACAGAGGCATGGTGGAAAGTGTGCTGACCGGCTACATCATGGTCTGGTATGGGGACACCAACACCCCTGAGCAGAAAGCTCTCCAAAAGCTAGTGGACACAGCCCAGGTAAAACCCATCCCACCATCAAGAACATCTACGGGGAACACTGCCGTCGGAGAGCAGCAGTGATTGTCAAGGTTCCACACCACCCAGCACACACTCTGTTCTCACTGCTACCATCAGGAAAGAGGCATATGTGCCATAAGGCTCACACCTCCAGGTTCAGGAACAGCTGCTCCCCTTCCACCGTCAAACTCAACAATAAATCAGGGGCTCTTACTTTTGCATTATATTGATTTTTTATTCTCTACATTGCAGAGTTAGTTTACATTTCTTTATTTGTTTACATGTGTATACATTGTCAGTTTTTTTGGCACTGCCAATAAGTGGTAATTCTGCCTCGCTCGTAGGAAAAAAGGAATCTCAGGGTCGTATGTGATGTAACGTATGCACTCTGGCAATAAACCTGCATCCAAATATTATGTTGCTTGCTGAAACGATTCTCTGGAAGCAAAATGTTTCTTCTCAATTATTTATAGCATTTGCAATCACAATGACATTTCCCTTTAATTATTTTTCTGGGTGATTTAATTTCACTGAAAAAACTGGCCAGATGTTTTGAGTGGCAGACACACTTGCTCACTCACTTAACTATGCGTCTAGACTACATCAGCCCAGCATCTTTCGATCATAAACAACTCGCCCCTTGTGGGGAGCTTGAAAAACAGGAGACATTCACTACCCAGCTAAAAGAGGATGTCAAAGTTCAAACACTGTGGGTCAATTCAATCCACCCAGAACCGTGGTGGATTTTCTTTGGAGAATTGCACAGTGGCGTGAAGCCGGCCACCGGTCTAGTGAGTTAAGAAGCTTTCTTTGAGATCCCTTCTTGTGCAAATAAATCTTGGGCTCCCAACCCAAGATATCTGCATGACAGACTTTGTGTGGAATCCCTATTAAGTCTGGGCATTCACTAGCATGGTTTATTGAATGCAGAGACGATGGTGCTGACACGGAGTGATGAGAGGGGGCTGGTGAGGAGCGCGCTGGAAGGGAGAAGGGTTTTGTGTTTGTTGAAAAAGCCACATGGCTACTATGGCAACAACATCCTGATCCATAGACCAAGGAATGTGGGGATCCAGAAACAGTCAAGCTGTGTTAGGTAGTTGTACCTGGCAAATATAGGGCTTGATTACCCTGATGAGAAAAAGATTATTAATCTAACAGGCCCAGTGGAATTTTTGTCCATGATTTAAACCTAATAAATGAACCAGAGAATGAGGCTCTGATAAACATGAAGGATAAATACTGGGATCTGATGAATTTGAGAAATATATTATTCAGTTAGAGTAGAATGGATAGACAGGAGCCTCAGAATGGATTGGAGGGTGTTCTAGTGAAGGGTGCACATATCCTTCAACCTATTTCATTGGAATCTTGTATTTAAATTGGGCAATTTGGGTGGTTGTATGGATGTTAGAGGTAATCTGTTAGTCTACTTGTCAATGGGGGGGGGGTTATGGTCCCACACACATTGACCCACTGGGGATGGGTCCCACACTGGGGGAAACGGGTCCCACACTGGGGGAAACGGGTCCCACACTGGGGGAAACGGGTCCCACACTGGGGAAACGGGTCCCACACTGGGGGAAACGGGTCCCACACTGGGGGAAACGGGTCCCACACTGGGGGAAACGGGTCCCACACTGGGGAACGGGTCCACACACACTGACCCTCACTGGGGGGTTGGGTCTCACACACTGACCCTCACTGGTTGAATGGGTCCCACACACTGACCCTCACTGGGGTACGTGTCAAACACACACACACACACTGATCCACACTGGGGGAACGTGTCCCACACATCGATCCACACTGGGGGAAACGGGTCCCACACACTGACCCACACTGGGGAACGGGACCCACACTGGGAAACGGGACCCACACTGGGGGAATGGGCCCCACACACTGACCCACACTGGGGAACGGGACGCACACTGGGGAACGGGACCCAGCCTATGGGGTTCGGGTCCCACACTGGGGGAATGGGCCCCACACACTGACCCACACTGGGGGAACGGGTCCCACACACGTGGACCCACACTGGGGAATGGGTCGCACACACACTGACCCACACTGGGGGGAACGGGTCCCACACTGGGGGAACGGGTCCCACACTGGGGGAACGGGTCCCACACTGGGGGAACGGGTCCCACACTGGGGGAACGGGTCCCACACTGGGGGGAACGGGTCCCACACACGCTGACCCACACTGGGGGAACGGGCCGCACACACGCTGACCCACACTGGGGAACGGGCCGCACACACGCTGACCCACACTGGGGGAACGGGCCGCACACACGCTGACCCACACTGGGGGAAACGGGCCGCACACACGCTGACCCACACTGGGGGAACGGGTCGCACACACGCTGACCCACACTGGGGTAACGGGTCGCACACACGCTGACCCACACTGGGGGAACGGGTCTCACACACGCTGACCCACACTGGGGGAACGGGTCGCACACACGCTGACCCACACTGGGGGAACGGGTCGCACACACGCTGACCCACACTGGGGGAACGGGTCCCACACTGGGGGAACGGGTCCCACACTGGGGGAACGGGTCCCACACTGGGGGAACGGGTCCCACACTGGGGGAACGGGTCCCACACTGGGGGAAACGGGTCCCACACTGGGGGAAACGGGTCCCACACTGGGGGAAACGGGTCCCACACTGGGGGAAACGGGTCCCACACTGGGGGAAACGGGTCCCACACACTGACCCACACTGGGGGAACGGGTCCCACACACTGACCCACACTGGGGGAACGGGTCCCACACACTGACCCACACTGGGGGAACGGGTCCCACACACTGACCCACACTGGGGGACACTCCCACATTTACTGTTGCTCCAGAGGAACCAATCAGGGCTCAGGCTTGAAACGCTGACTGCCTCGTGCTTTGCACGGATGCTGTGTGATTTGCCGACATTCTCCAACTCTTTTGTGTTCCGCCACAGGAGGAAAGGAATCTTCACACGACAGTGCCTACAAGACATTCAAAACTCCTCAACTGTGAGTGAGTGCCCTCAAGATATTTAAAATGATTGCAACAAAAAGTGAGAACATGATAGAAATGCTCGTCTGGGAGCATCTGTGGAGAGGGTAAAAAAAAAAAACCCACAATGCTAACACTTTTTGTTCAATGATCTTTCACTTCACGCTAGTGATTCCAACCCTGGATTAATCCAAGTTGGAATAGCCGACCCTAGTTGATTCTCTGATCTCTCTTTTCAGTGTTAAATCTATCTCTACGCCGCTTACACCAAGACCTTTACCACCAGGAAGCTAAAACTTGATGGTGCAGTGAAATTTCGAGGAATTTTATGGATTTAATTAAATGACAAGAAAACTTCCTTCTGAACAACAGCTCTCACATTTTTTTTCAACAGCCAGGGGAATAATAAATTGCCTGTTCACATTAGGAGTTTATGAGGTCAGCGCAAGCCCTGGCAGCTACACTGCTGTTCACAAGCACACAGCCCAAGGTGATGACACTTCCTACAAGGGCGAGGAAGATATCTATGGAAATGTGCTGGTTGGAGACCCGCCGGACCAAGTGCACACTAGGGCTTCATAGATTCCAAGCCCCTTCCAGCTTCTGAAGGGCGACGTCTTATCTTAGACTTTATTTTCCAACCTAGTGCCCTGACCTGTGCTCCCTGACCATCAGCTACTACATATCTCCAGTATCTGCCAGGTTTCTGCCTGATGAGGTTCTGATTAGGGGCACGGTTAGCACAACCGCGCCAACAACCAGTGTTCGAATCCGGCGCTGTCTGTAAAGAGTTTGAGCGTTCTCCATATGTCTGCGTGAGTTTCCTACCACCGTTCAAAATGTACCCGGGGTTGTAAGTCAATTAGGTGTAATCGGGCGCCACGGGCTTGTGGGCCAAAAGTGCTTGTCTCCATGCTGTTTGTCTAAACTTAAAAAAATTATAAAGGGTTCCGGCCTGAAGCATTGACCATTCTTTTCACCCACCGACGTTGCTCAACCTGCCAAGCTCCTCCAGTAGATTGCGTGCGGCTCCAGATTCTAGTAGCAGCAGTCTGCTCTTCTGCCCTCTTTCTCATGCCTGAAGCTCTCATCTTTTCTGAGTCAATACCGGTCAGATCAGAGAGTCAACATTATCAAAGTTGAGAGGTCCACAAAAATGCAGTACAAAAAATGTGCTGGAGAAAACCCAGCAAGTTACGCAGCATCTGTAGAAAGGAAAAGGCGATCGACGATTCGGGCCCGAGTCCGTCTTCAGGAGCAGGGTTTTTGCAATGCCACACTGTGGGAGCGGTGGTGCAGAAGTCACGGTCCGCACCGCCAACAAGACCGAGAGAGGAAACTTAAATGGCTGAAGGGATTTGAATCAAAGTTTTTGTGTGTGTGTGGTGTAGGAGTACGAGGGCAGACTTCTTGTTCAGAAGGAGTCTGCAAAGCTCTGCTGTCTCTATGCAGTTCAAGCAATTAGCTGGCAGTTTGCCAGGGTGGATTTCCTCCACCGCAGAACTGCCATCTCTTGCCTTATTTGCTCGGTAAAAGTGATTCCGATTCATCGCTGATTAGCTCAGCGTTGACAATGACTTTTTTCGGCGGCGCCTCGAAAGCCTCAGCCTCACCTGAGGAGTTTGGGAGCCTTCGGCAGATCGCCAGGGAGCCAGTTTGCGAAAGGGAATTTCTGTTCTTCATTCTGTTATCTCATCGTCTGGATAAAGGTCTCACATCTCAGACTCACATTTTCCACGTAGGTATACTCTGAGGAGGACTGAGTTAACACGACTTCAGTCAGCCTGAGATTTGTCCTCTTCTATTGTGGACAGAGAGTCATCTCTTTGTCCAGCGCCCCTCACAGAGACCTGCAGCACCTGGCGGTCTCCCCTCCCAAGTACTGACCAGGCCCGAGCCTGCTTAGCTTCCGAGATCAATCTCAGGCATATTCAGGCTATTAGAGCTTGTGAATTGGCATGTGTGACACCAGTGTATGATTTAAAGACCAGAAAGGAGGGGAATGCAGAGACAAGGAGAACGCTCTGGAGATACTGAAAGGTGAGACCCTGCAGGAAATAATCTTTAAACTAGGAGGATCTTTAAATTGTGATGTTGTTAGACTGAAACAGTGTGAGACAATGCAGAGGAATGGAACTTGAGACCAATTAGAATACGTCTCCGCATCAATCTGTAATGCCCTCAAATTTATGGATGGTGAAACAAGGTTCAGTATTGGAAAAACACAGAAATGCTGGAGGAACTCAATCAGTCTCACAGCATCCATAGGAGGTAAAGATACAGTACCGATGCTTTCAGGCCTGAGCCCTTCTTCAAGGTACAAGAAAAAGCAGGCACAGGCAGAAATAAATGGCTGGGGGGTGGGGGGGGGGGGAAGGAGTACAGGAAAAGAAGGTGATAATTGGATATAGAAACAAGGACAAGGGAAGGGTGAGAATTGATTGGGCTGAAGGCTGGAGTTTACAAAAGTTTGAGCAGCGACGAGGCAATTAAATGGCTGGTAGAAACAGCTGGTCTTACCGGTAGCTCAGAGGAATCTGATTCTGAAGTATTGACTATAACAGCAAGACTGAGAAGAATCTAGTTCAGGAAGAGAACAGACCCAGAAGTGGGGGAAAGACTTTGTAACAGGGACTGGAGGAACTGCGTTCTGCTTACCCAACATTCAATTTGAGGGCTTCTCCTCATCCAGTCTTGAACATGCGATGGCCGAAAAAATATATATATTCAATAGGGAACACAGACGGCTGACCTGAAGGAGAGTGACAAGGAAGCATCATTCAGTCAGAAATGCCTTACTGAAAGAGCCCCATGGTTCAGGGGGGAACAGGCCATGGTTACGGGGGGCAGTACAGAAGGAGTGATGCACCATCAGAGGGGGACTACCGAGGCATGGCTGCACTGTGCTTTGGGGTATCCCAAGGCTGTGAATTTTGTAAGTGTTTTGGCACTGTCCATGACCAAGGGTTTCTCCACCAGGTGTGATGGTTACTAGAGAGCAGTGGTTTTCAAACTTTTTCTTTCCACTCACATGCCACCTTAAGAAATCCCTATGCCGTAGGTGCTCTGTGATTAGTATGGGATTACTTAAAGTGAGTGGGGAAAAAAAAAGTTGAGAATCACTGCTCCAGACCCAATTGTCACTGAAATGTTTTGCTTGAGAATAATTGTTATTGGCTCATTTCCTTTGGAGTTCTGAAACCGTGCACATAACGAGTCAATTAGGTACGATTAGAACAGTGGTTTTCAAACATTTGTTTTCCCTCACAGACCACCTGAAGCAATCCCTTACCAATCACAGAGCCCCTATGGCACAGGGATTACTTAAGGCGTTCTGTGAGTGGAAAGAAAAAGTTTGAAAATCACTGGCAATATAGTGTAACCTCACCACCTTGTGAAACATCCTCACTGTACACGCCGCCTCGCTGCCCAAACATGGTTGGGATTAAATTCTCAGGATCCGTGCTACACCCAAGCTCACAGCCCTGTCCATAAAGAATGGAGTATAAAGCAGAACAATGACCAGTTTATCAAATAACCTTCAAGTGAGGAGAGGAGGTGAAGGGGAGGGACAGAGAAGGGCTAGGAAAGTAGTTTTAAGGCTCCAAGAGATGTAATGGCCTATAGACTAGCTGCCTTAGCTCTGGACCAATGTTCCAGAGATGACTGAATCTCACCATGGGTTTGGAGAAATAGGAGAGGGGGAGAGATCAGAGGATGAGGAAAGTACAGGCAGTCCCCGCGTTACAAAAGAGCTCTGTTCCCAAGTCGGTCTTTAAGAGGAAATTGTAGGCAAGTCCGAAAAGGTACATACAGTTATATAACATCAGTTAGTCAAATTTCTTGAAGTAGGCATCAAGGGAGGCTTGTACAGAGCTTTTCTTGCATTGGATTTATGCTTTGGACGCATGGTTTCAAGGGTAAATAACCATGATCCGACTTAAAATGACGGACAGCGTTCTCCTTCCTCGAGCCGACGAACCACTGAAGCCGTGCGTTATCCGTAAGTTGGATGTACTGAACCTGGGAGATGACTGTAGTTTGAAGGGTACAAGAGCAGAATGGCTAATGGAATAGCTGCCATGGCTTGGGACCATTGCTCCAGTGACCACATTGAATCTCACCATGGGTGAAGCTAAAGTAATTGTGAACATTTTTCAAAAGCTTATCACAGTATTTATTAACTGATTCCTTAAAAAAAAACTCATTTAGTCCCCTCCTGTTGCGCTTGCTCCACAACTGTCCATTCAAGTGGATGACTTCTATCTTACCCTCACTCAGAAACAATAAGGAAGAGAGAAGGAATGGTTGAAGGGAAGAAGGGAGGAGAACAGACAGTCGTGATGAGCTTCTCAACCTTGGCATTTTTATTTCAACATCCTGTCTGCCATGGTTGGAAGTGTGTCATTTCTTCACTTCCCTGATATTGTACATCTCTCACCTTGGGAAACATATATCACAGAAACTCCAGCCCTGCTCCCAGGTACAGAGGTAACAGAAGTAAGGCAAGGCTCTGACCATCATTACTGTTGGTGTATCAGCCAGTCTCATCACCAGTCTTCAGGTTTGGGGTGTCAATAATATTGTTAAATCTTCGTTATCCAGAATTCAAGCCACCGGCAAAATAAATTGTGAAAAACAAATGGTTAAAAAAAATTAAAAAGTTTATAATTGGCGCCCCCAGAAGTCGGTTCGCCAATTACATGAAATGCAATCTCAAGCAACCAGAAAATTCAGTTATATGGCATCTACTAATACCCATAGGTGCCAGATACCAGGGGTTTTACTGTATTACTTTCAATAGCACACAGACAGAGCACTACCATTGTCCATTCCATCGCCATCAGATGAACACCAATCAATGGCTGTCTCAGGGCACCGTTCCATTAGGGTCAAGTACGATGAAGAGATTCCCGACAACTCTGCCAATCTTCATTCACCAGCTGTCTGGGCCAACAGTCTGTCTGTTCTGCCTTCACACTTGGTGAGCTATTTTTTGGATCCGGTTGACTATCTCCTCGGATTCCAGCTGATCAAGCGAGAGCAGAGACAATCCCAACTGATCCTCCTAGGGTGGAAACAGGAGAAGGAAAAAAAAATGTGGCAGCGATCGTCATTGAGTTAGGTCTTCCCCAAATTAATCCTGCGTGTTGATAAACCCTGTGGCCATGGGCACTGTAAACCAGGGCTCTCCGTGTGCTTCCAAGTGGGGCAATAGGAGAGGAGGGAAGGAACCGGAAAAAGAGAACAGAAAAGAAACAGACAAAAGGTGAGAAATAAAAAACTGGGAGACCTAAGTCCAAGCGAGAGGCACCAGTGGCTGGAGGCTTTGGCCTGAGCAAGCCAAGGCAAATGAGGTGAAAGTGCCAGTGCAAATGTGGGAAATGGAGGAGTGGGGAAGGATGCAGTGATTGGATGAAAGGCAGTGACGGTGCAAGAGCATCAGCGAAGTTTAAAAAATTCCTGAACGCACTTGTGTAATCATCGATACCACTTAATAGTTAAAACCCCTCCCCCCGACCTTTGTTTTTCTTTTAACATTAATTATTTATAGGCTATGGCAACGTGAGGCGGGGGGGGGGGGGGGTTTGAGTTTTTGTTCTTTTTATATTCTTTTCTTTTTTTTCCCTCTACTTTTTTGTTATTTTTAAAAAAATATCATTTGGATTATGAATTATGGATATGATTTGCAATTTATGTATGTTTTATTAAATTTGTGTAACTATCCATATTATGTTATTGAATTGTTTTTTGTATGTTCTTGATTAAAATCAATAAAAAAAATAAAAAAGAGACAAGATCTTGTGGTGATATGGCAGGATAAATGTCGACGTTTCCACAGATAGGGGATTCTCAAATGAGGAGTCACGGCTGCAAAGGTAAATGGAGAAATTGCCTTTTGCAGAGTGAATGCCTGGAATTCACCAGGGTTGTAGAGTCCTATTAGTACTTAAGACAGAGGTAGCTATTCTTTTTCAAAGTTCACAGTAGCTGCAAAGCATCAGACCACAATTCTAGGAGGAGGATCATTAAAACTGCAGAGATCACCGGGGTCTTGATGAAGGGCTCAAAGTTGAAATGCTGGTTATGTATCTTTACTATATAAAGTACGGTGTTTGACCTGCTGAGTGTTTTTACTTCAATCAATGCGCCTGCAGACTTTCACTCCTCTCTCTCTTTCCTCCATTGACATTTACTGAGAACACTGCCTAAATAGGGATCAAGAAATTATAGATGACCCTTTCCATCCAGTGCACAGCAACTTCAACCCACTACCATCAAAGAGGAAGTAAAGGAGCTCCAAAATCAGGACTTCCCAGGCTAGGGAATAGCTTCTACCCACAGGGTGTGAGACTGATGAACTGTAAAAATCATCCCAAATATTTATTTACAGTAAAACCTCTGTTTATCCGGAATTCAAGCAATTTAAAAAAAAATTAATAAATAAGAATGAATAAAAGTTTAAAATTGTAAAAGTAAATGTTCTTTGAAGTAACACTCAAATCTTTGGTGAAGATGGGAGCAAATATTCAGCCGGCGGAGGGCTTTGGTCGGGCTTTTGTAGCAGCTGTTTGAATAAAGTTGCGTGAAACAGCAACGATGTTGCCCAGGATGAAGAGGTGGTTGATGCCGCTCACCGTTGGGGTGACTCTCTTAATGTGTCTCCTTAGCCCTGCTCAGTAAGAGATCTCCCGGTCAGAGGCTTGGGGGGGTGGGGTGGTTAATGATCTACAGTATTATTGTTCGTCTTTCGGGCGGCTGTGTGGAGGGGGAGGAACCTGCAGATGCAGCGACAGTTAAATGTTTTCAAAGAATGTGACTAAAAGTATAGTTGTCCTCACCTCCCTTATGGCTAAAAGGGCCACATTAATGAGCTGGAAAGAAGCTGTCCCTCCCACTCACACTCAATGGTTGTCCTGTATGATGGCATGTTTGAATTTGGAAAAAATGAGATGTTCCACTGCTGATATGAATCTTAACTTTGTTTCTTTATGGGGCTCTTTTCTTAATTACTTTTAAAATTTGTAAGATTAATTAGTTTCTGGTTTTTGATCCCATTATTTACATTTATTTTATTATTAATAGTGGATTGTGTGTTGCTCGATCCTGCTCCGAAGGGAGGGGATCAATAATTAGTGTAATGGTTTTTTTTTAAAAACTTCTTTTCGATGAAACATGCATTTCAACACCATTTTTATTACTATATAAGATTTGTTAATATTTTATTTTATGAAACCAATATTGAAAGGAATGACTAAAAATAAAGTAAAATTCTTTAAGGTTTATATATTTATGCAAGTGATGTTTGTTCAGTGCAAATACAATCATATTTTGTCTTTTTAACTGTTTATTCTTAATGCAGGTGTATTAGTTAGGCATTGTGAGTCTCAAGCAACCGGAAAATACACTTATCCGGCATATCCCAATTCCCATAGATGCTGGATACCAGGGGTTTTACTGTACACTTAAAATAAGTAATAAGTAATAAATAATCAAAATATTTATGTGATCATTCTGCGCTTTTGTGTGTGCACCATGGTCCAGAGAGACACCGTTTCGTCCGGTTGTATGGGTACAATCAGATGGTGATACTCTTGAACTTGATTGAGAGCCGTAGGGAATTGGCAGAGACGAGATGAGACTTGGGGCAGAGCAGGCTGGAGGGAGCGAGTAGCCTCCTCCTGGAGCAAATGTTTAAGTACCCAGCAAAGAGTGCCAGTGACAGGGCCAGAGTGAGGGAGTGAGAGGCCAAGAATGTGCATGAGAGAAAGGCAGAGTCCGAGAAAGCAATTGACATGCTGAGCCAAGATCAAGAGTGGCACAACGGCCAGAAGGAGGCGAGAAGCTGACCTGTCGGAAAGGCTGTGCCATTCGACGCAGAAAATGCTTGGCTATCTGCACTGCTTCGTCCACCGTCAGGTTGAGGTTGCTGTCCGTGATGTGCTCCTGGATCCAGCGAGGCAGTTTTCCCCTTTTGTCAGCCCGTGCGTAACGCTGCCCAGAGAACAATTACTGAAAGATAACATTGCAACCGGCGAGTCTCTCTACCATGCCAGCCACCCCAACAGACCGCTCGGAGTTAAACATCCATAGACACAAAATTCATCTGGTCCCCACATTTCTGCCCAGCACCAAATCGCTCTCCCTCTCTCCCCTGCAGAATTAGGAGAAACTGGAAGCAAAGTGGGCCGAGACTAAGCTCAGATCTGCACTGTCCACTGAACAATGGAGCATGTCCAAAGGGCCTCATACTCTCTCTCCTGTGCTCTAAAAACCATAGACTCTACGGCGCAGCAGGCCTTTTGGTCTATCTAGTTCATGCTGAGCTATTAACACTTTGGACTCCGGCCAATTTTAACCTTTCATAATGATTGTTCATAAGACCAGTCCTGGAAAATGGGGACATGGAGTAGATGTGCTTGTTGGTGGTTCCTAAAAACCAGGACGGAGTAGTAAATCACAAAATTCTGTGGACACTGTGGTTGAAATAAAAACACAAAACGCTGGAGAAGCTAAGCTGGTCCAACAGGGTCGTTTATGTAGTAAAGGTAAAGATACAGAACTGATGTTTCGGGCTTGAGCCCTTCATTAAAGTATGAGAAAATGTTGGCAAGCATCTGAACAAAAGGGTGGGGGGGGGCAAGGCAGGAGATAATAGGTGGAGAAAGGAGGGAGGGGTCAGCAACAATGAGGTGGGGGGGATGGCTGGGCTGTGAGGGTGAAAGAACTGGAAAGACAGGAAAAGGGGTGAGGGGAAAGAAAAGGTGAATAGGTTTTTAATGGAAAGCAGTAAAGTCAATGTTCATGCCATGTGGTTGGATGGAAAATAAGGTGTTGTTTCGCCAATCTGTGGGTGGTCAGGGTGGGAAGTACATAAGACATGGAGTATATACGCTTGTTGTTAGTTCCTGAAAACAGGTGCACGGAGTCCAAAGTGTTAAGTTCATCACTTCTCCCATCATCCAGGGTTCTCTTACTTTGCAATGCTTATCCTTACTTTGCACTGGATTGGAATTAGATGGTCCTGAAACAACTCTCACAGTTCATGGCTGCAACCAATCACCTCCCCCGAGCTCCTGTCTAACCCAGCCCTTCCCAATTAAGTACCCTTCTGCATGGCCCAAGCTGATCTTGCCATTAAATATCTTGAAACAGAAGGAAGAATAATCATTTTCCCCAAACTATTCCCACACCAAAATTCTGATCAGTTGGTGTAGAATGGCCCCTTCCTGGTTGGACAATCTAGAGGATGCTTCTGGAAACTCTTCTGGATGCAAAAAACAAATTCTGCTCCATCTAAACTTTAGTGCCAAGGACTTCCTAGTCAATATTGGGGAAATTAAAGCCTCTCACTGTGACAACCCCATTGCTTTAGCTCGTCTCAATCTTTCTACATATCTGTTCTTCTGTCTCCCAGTACATATTGGAAAGCCTACAGTGGGAGTCTGGAAAGTGGTTGATGTCGATCCCTGTGGTATGGGACAGTCCAAGGGGTTGATAAATGCCGAAAGGGCCAAGGGGTTGATAAACGGCTTGGGGGAGGGGGGGCAAGGCAGGAGATAATAGGTGGAGAAAGGAGGGAGGGGACAGCAACAGTGAGGTGGGGGGGGATGGCTGGGCTGTGAGGGTGAAAGAAGTGGAAAGACAGGAAAAGGGGAGAGGGGAAAGAAAAGGTGAGTAGGTTTAATGGAAAGCAGTAAAGTCAATGTTCATGCCATGTGGCTGGATGGAAAATAAGGTGTTGTTTCTCCAATCTGTGGGTGGTCAGGGTGGGAAGTACATAAGTCATGGAGTATATACACTTGTTGGTATGAACTTTTGAAAATAGTGCTTTCGGCAGGGGTGGCCAACCCCTTGCGAGAGCTGGCCTTGGTGGCCGCCATGTTGTATTTGGCTTCGATAAGTGGAGAGCGAAGGACTGATGGAGTGGAGAAGGAGTTATGTGTCCAACGCCACGGCCCTCCAGTCCAGCGCCACCAGCAACCCATCTGCCCCGGCCTGGCGGCGCCCCCCATTCAGCACTGCCACACTACCCCTCCACCCCCGTCCAGTGCCACCAGCACCCCAAAGATTCCATGCCTGTGAGTCGATTAGGTATCAAAGATTCCATGAAGGGGTTGATAGTCCAAAAGGTTTGGGGACCCCAAGCCTACAGTATAGCTCTCACCTCTCTGATGTCTGATCTGCCCCTGTAGTTGAGCCCATCATTAGGGTGCAGCTGTGATACTCTCCCTGATTAGCAAAGCCTCTTCGACCTCCATCCCATTTAAAACAGACCAAACCACCGAGTTGCCAATCCTGTCCCTGTTGCAGTCATGATGCCACAACATCACAATTCCAAGTTCTGGTCCAGGCTCCAAGTTCATCTGCTTCACCCACAATGCCCCTTGCAAATTAAACACACTCCAGCCCCCTCCAGTGACCATTCAGCTGTCCCTTCATATCCTAACTTTCAGGCTTGCTTGCTCCAGCAGATTCCATCCTCTCCATTCGTTACCCTCCTGCTTAGGTTCCCATCTCCTTGGCACTCTCAGTTATATTTTACATTTAGACATACACCCCGTTGACGTGCCTTTCTGTCCCATGAGCCTGTGATGTCCAATTACACCCAATTAACCTACAACCCCCAATAATGATTTGAAGGGTGGGAGGAAACCAGAGCACCTGAAGGAAACTCACACAGGTTATGGGCAGAACGTACAAACTCCTTACAGACAGTGCTGGATTTGAACCCGGGTCACTGGCTCTGTAACAGCATTGCGCTGACTACTACAGAAACCATGGCGGCCATACCATACTGGGTTTAAACCTTCATTAGTGAAGAATCATTATGATCTGCATCCTGAGGGAACTGATTGATTAATGAGCCATTTCCTGGTATAATAGCAGGAGATGAAGAGAAACCCTCCTTGTACAGGAGTAGCACATCACCCAGATTGATTCGGATCGCTGTTCCTTCCATCAACCAATCTTCTTTAAATTTAAAAAAAAATTTAGAGATACAGCACGGTAACAGTCCATTTCGGCCCATGGGTCCGTGCCGCCCAATTTACACCCCTGCTACATTTTGAACGGAGGCAGGAAACTGGATCCCCTGGAGAAAACCCATTTTAAAAAAAGTATAGCACCGTTCATAATGTCTCACTATGGATGGGCAGTAACTGCTGGTCTTGTCAACAAGTCCCACTGTGATAACCAAGCTGCAACTTCGCCAAAGACAGGTGATCTCTTGGAGATGAGTGAGCACATCATCTCAGTGAGCAGCACGCAATGTGGGTATGATTCCAGTCAACCCTCAGACAAATTCTACATTTACACAGGAATTTCAAATTACCTTGTCTGCAAAAATCATTAATCCATAATCAGTCTTCCCTCGAATGGCTCGTCCTACACATTGAGCTGCATGCCGCATTGCATCGAAAGTCAGGAAATCGTTTTCGCGAATTTGGAACTGGTCCCGAGTATATTCTAACCGAGCCTGCACAAAGGAACCATAATATTTTGGTTTTGATGTGATTTAAGAATAAAATTCCCTTTCAGTTCGTTAATAATTGACTCTCTCACTGGCTCTGAGACACCTGCTGCAAACCTGAAGGCTGAATACAGGGTCAATGGATAGATACTTCAGAGTGTGGAGGAACAGAGGAACCTTGGGGTCCAAATCCATACATCTCTCAAGTTTGCCACACAAGCTGTCAGGTTAGTCAAGAAGGCCTATGGGTTGCTGGGTTTCATTAGTAGGGGGATTGAGCTCAGGACTCAAGAGGTCATGGTGCAATCTACAAATCTCTGGTGGAATGACACTTAGAGTATTGTGTTTAGTTCTGGTCACCTCATTATAGGAAGGATGTGGAAGCTACGGAGAGGGTGCAGAGAAGATTTACCAGAATGTGCCTGGATCGTAAGATGTCTCACGAGGCAACGTGAGCAGAGCTCCTTGGTGCAAAGAACAACGTGAGGTGACAATAGAGGTCAACAAGATTCTGAGAGGTCAGCCATGGTGGGAATAGCAAACACGAGAGGACATTTGTACAAAGTGAAGGGAGGAAAGTTTAGGGGGAAGTTTTTTTAAAAAAAAGAGTTGTGGGTGCCTGGAATGCCTTGCCGGGGTGATGGGGAAGGCTGAAACATTGTGGATGTTTAAGAGGTTACTAGAATCGCACATGAACTAAAGTAAAATCGAGGGCTATGAGGTAGGAAGGGTTTAGTTTAAAAAAATTTTGGTAGGAATATACAAGTCGGCACAACATCGAAGGCCAAAGAGCCTGTACTGTGCTGTAGAGTTCTATAAACTTTTCCCTCTCTGAAACCTTCTTTAGACTAAAACCCTAAGTTATAATAGCAGGAGATGAAGAGAAACCCTCCCTGTACAGGAGTAGCACATCACCCAGATTGACAAAAATCAATCTGGGTGATGTGCTACAAAAATCAATACTGCAAGGATGCAAAGGCGGAATGATTTTCATTGGTCTGCGACAGCAGCTACACCTTTCATCTAACCTGTATGGTCCGCGCCTGGAAATATTTCATTTCGCGTAGCGAAAGCTTTACCCTGTATCTAATCAATGCTGTGTCTAACCTGGAACTATTTCACATCAGAAAGTAATTAAAATTCTCAGATGCTGAAAAGCAAGAACAAAAACTGAAAATGTGGGAGCACCTTGAGGAGAGGAACATTAAGTAACTTTAGAGAATCATGAACCTGAACCAAAACTGAAAAGGCAAAAAAAAACAATCCTGTTTTAAGCTGAGAGGAAAAGATGATGTCCAATAAGATCAAGAACAGGGTTGTCCCAGAGACCCAAATGCTACTGAAGTCATCAACTTGTTAAATGACACTTGATAATGGAGATTTTTCTTCCTGAACACTTTTGGGTGTATTTTATGGATTTGGGCTACTGATCATAACAATAATTTTCCCATCATGTACTTTTTTTTTTAAAAGATACAACCTATTTTTGTGATTTCCTATCATATTTTAAGCCTACTCCAGGCACACAAAGCCATGAGGTGCAACATGTCACTGAAAGTTAATTTTCTGCACGAGCATTGGACTTCCCTGCTTCCCTTGTGCAGTCAGTGACGAACATCGTGACCATGGTAAAGCGGTATCAGGGCAACTGGGATCCATCAGTGCCGGCCGACTATTGTTGGACACTGACATGAGAGGCATCAGATGCTGAGTACAAACCAAAATCACCAGCAAAACATTTTAGGTCAGTTGAACTAATGCAATGTGTCACCATCTAAACATGCTAAATTCAATAAAAGTTCATTTAATGTTTCTGTGAAATTATCGCATGAAATGTGAAATTTTTTTTTATGTTCAGCTTGAAGTTGTCTATCATAATCCCCAAGTTTACTTCAGGAAGCAAACCTTTTCAAAATAATTATTGTCCAATGTTATTTACACTCATCTGGACAGACAATTGGAAATCCAGGGTCATCCATGTTGACTGGATAGAAAAACTCAACTGATGCGCGTTTGCCTTCACTGCTACTATGGACATCATAGTAGAGATTGCCCGGCACCCATACAGTCAGAGAAAGAGTACCCCCCAGGGTAATTGAGTGTCCGTGGATTCACCTCCGCAGCCACACAACCTTCAGTCTAAAATATCAGCCACCCAACTCTCTGACTCGATCAGGAAGTCCTCACCACCCCTCCGCCCCTCGCATTCCGATTTCGCTACCCTTCAGCCAGTCTCCAGCAGTCTGCAGCCTGGTGTGAGAACTTTGACCAGTCACGAGTAACCTGTGGCCTGTGTGGGTTCCTTGCCTCAAGTCGACAACAGCTACTCCACACGAACCCTCGGTCTTCGACAGGCCACCCAATTTCATAACCAAACTATCAGCTCATCGTGGATTCCATACACGTGCACCTACTGAACCAGCCTAACACAAGGAATAGATGTGCCTGATAATAAAACTCATTGCAGGTATGGAAATACAATAAAGGATGGTTCGTTGGAGGCATAGCAGGTGCTTTGATGTCCTGGGGGAGTTTGATTTAACAGTGTAGAAGCAGCTTTGCTCCATAATTAACCCAGGCTGCAATCAATTAGCTTGCTGTGACAATGAATACTCAAACTGAGGTTTCTACTGCCAGGAAACACAAACCATAACAGCACAAGAACAGACCCTTTATCCCATGATGTCTGTGCTGGCCAGGATACCAAATTAAACTAAATATATTCTGCCTGCAAGTGACTGATTCAACCACTTCATTAACTAACTGCAGGATTGAAGGGCATCTGCTTAGAACAGAGATGCGGAGAAAATTCCTCAGCCATAGGGAATCTGTGGAATTTGTTGCCACTGGAGGCCAGGGCATTGGGTGGGCTTAAGGCAGAGATTGATAGATTCTTGATTAGCCAGGGCATCAAAGGTTTATGGGGAGAAGACCAGGCAGTGGGGCTGAGTGGGAAAATGGATCAGCTCTTGATTAGCTGGCAGGGCACACTTGATGGGCTGAATAGGCTATTTTTTCTCATATCTTATGTTTTAATATTTTAATAAATACAATGACTCTGTTGTCCTTTAATGGCATCAGTTTTAAGGCTTAGTTCTATGTGTTATTTTACACAACTGCAGCCTCAGCCCTCAGGAACCAGAATTCCAACTGCATCATGGATTTAGTGCACAGCTTCACACTGGGGCACTGACCTTCAGAATCCTGCTCTGGGTGTACACGTAGGGAACTCCAAACATAATGACAGCTCTCCCGTAGTGATGGACTGTAGGTGAACACATGAAACAAACGTCAAACCTCATCAACACCACGATCGGCGTTACAACAAACAGCTTCAGATTTCTTGTCAGGGTACGTACATGACATCACATACAACCCTGAGATTCCTTTTCCCTGCGGGCGAGGGAGAATTACCACTGATTGGTAGAACAAAAAAATAAACTGTACACAGCCTAAACATGTAAACAAAGAACTGCAAATAATGAATGTAAACAAACTGACTACAATAAAAGAAAAATCAATAAAGTGGACAATTAAGTCCTTAAATGAGTCTCTGATTGAGTGTTGTTGAACATGGAATCTTGTGACACAGAACAAATAAAACATAAAATACAGCACAATACAGGCCCTTCGGCCCTCAATATCACGTCGATCCATATATCCCCCCCCAAAAAAAAGCACTAAACCCTCTCTACCCCATAACCCTCTATCATGTGTCTGTCTAAGAGTCTCTTAAATTCCCCTAATGTTTCAGCCTCCACCACCATCTCTGATGAGGCATTCCTGGCACCAACAACTCTAGGTATATAAAAAAAAACAACCCTGTCATCTCCCCTAAACTTACCTCCCCTACCTCTGTGCATATATCCTCTGGCGTTTCCCATTCCTGCCCTGGGAAACAGGTGCTGTCTGTCCACCCCATCTAGGCCTCTTATAATCCTATAGACCTCTATTAAGTCTTCTCTCGTCCTTCTTTGCTCCAAAGAGAAAAGTCCCAGCTCTGCTAACCTTGACTCTTAAAGTTTGTTTTCCAATCCAAGCAACATCCTGGTAAATCTCCTCTGCACCCTCTCCATGGCTAATAATGAGGTGACCAGAACTGAACCCAATATTCCAAGTGTGGCCTCACCAGAGATCTTTTTGTGCCCTCATGTCCTGGACTCCCCCACCATGGGAAACATCCTTGCCACATGTACTCTGCCCAGATTTATCTCTACATAGGCAATCTTTAGAACTCTTCCTTCCCATATTTTGAATCAGGTCTTCCCCACTCCAAATGCCTCACCCTGATCTTCATTTCCCGATTCCCCAGTCTTCCCTGCACCCACTTGCAAACTTATTCCTCTGTAACATGGTTGCAAATTGGAGGGGTTGCCTAAGTGGATGGAGGCATGGTATTGCATTCTGAATTTAAAAGCACTTTTCACGTCCCCCACATTTATTCCTGCCAAGCAGGATCAGCAGTTTAAAAAAAAGCACCTAATATTCATAAAAGAGCAGAGGTTTATTTTGACACTCACCGAAGTCTATTCCCTCAGAGACCTTTCCCCTGGCGACAGACAGCAGGATGGCCCCTCGTCCATTTTCACAGGCCTGAAATAGAACAGAAATACAAAACCCTTATTATCCGGAATTCAAGCCACTGGCAACCCCCCCCCCCCACCCCCACCACCACCAAGGATAATAAATAAATAAATAAATAGATAGAAGCTGGTCAATGCCACCCGCGGTTGGGATGACTCTCTTAAAATGTCTCCTTATTCCATCTTAGTAAGACTTTATTAGTAACAAAGTGCCAACGCTCAGGACAAGAAAACATTCCAGAGGGTCGTTAACTCGGCCTGTGACATTTTGGGCACCATCTTCACTCCATCGGGAACATCTACAACAGGCAGTGTCTTAAGAAAGGAGCCTCTATCCTCAAGGACCCCCACCACCCTGGCCAGGCCCTCTTCACTCTGCTACCACTGGGGGAAAAAGGTACAGGAGCCTGGAGACGAGCTCTCAGTGGCACAAGGACAGCTTCTTCCCCTCTGCCATTAGATTCCTGAATGAATAACGAACCACAGACACTGCCTGACTTTGTCTTTTCCTTGCACAATTTTGCAGAAGAGTAGAACGAGGGGAGATTTGATAGAAATATACAAAATTGCGACGTGTGTAGATAAGAGGAATTGCAAGCAGGCATTTTCGACTGCAGGTAGGCAAAGTGCAGACCAGAGGTCATGGGTTAAGGGTGAAAGGGGAACCTCACACAGAAAGCGGTGGGGGTGTGGAACGAGCTACCAACTGAAGTCATGAATGCGGGCTCAATTTTAACATTTAAGAAAATTTGGACAGGTTCATGGATGATATGGGCATGGAGGGGTATGGCACAGCATAGAGAGGCTAAAGGGCCTGTTTTCTGAACTATAATGTTCAATGTTTCTCTGGTCAGTGAGACTGCACTAAAGGAGCGCTGCATTTTCTGTGAGATTGCACTGAGGCAGGGCTGGACTGCCAGAAAAATATTAGGAAGCCCTCTATTGATGAAGGGACTAACTCCCTGCTGAGACTTGCATTCGTTTAAATATTTAAGTATATAAAAGACAAGGATGTAATTTGAGAAGGAAGTGGAGATTTGGAAGACCAAGTCACCTCCTGACCACAGATCAATACACAGATTATCCGGCCATTCATCACTGCTGTTTGTATCACCACTCTTTGGTTGTCCCACCTTCCCTCTCATCCCTCCACCTCAATCGCACTCACCTCTTGGTATTTTTCCAGAGCTACACTGGTCTCAGCAGCATCCTGTGTCTCGATGAAAATAAGTTTGTTCCTCTGAATGTTTTCTAGAATTCCCTGTTGAGAAAGGGAGGGGGAAAAAATCGATAATAATTGGCCAGTAAATGGGAAGATTTAAAACCCTGGGTGGTATCTGTGCTGAGGGATTTTGATTGGCTGAGAAAGCAAAAAGGTTTGCCCAGGTCTCTTCTTTTCCGAGAGCAGCAGGCTTTGGAAGGTAGGGGCGATAATGAGTGGGTTGATAGAAGCAACTCAATACCAATCTAAGCCCAACATCAAAATTCAACCCTTAAATCAGAGAACAAGAATGACCATCCTTCAGTTTACCTGCATCTTCCCCAAGGCTGCAGTGTTCAATGGTTGCAACAAAGGCATATGGTAGCCTTGCCTTTATTAGTCGGGACACTGAGTTTAAGGTAAGGAGGTCATAGAAAAGCCATATAAAACCTTGGTTTAGTCCCACTTGGTATAACATGCAGTTCTGGTTGGCCTATTACAGGAAGGATGCGGAGGATTTGGAAAGCATACAGAAGGCTCATTCAGAAAGTAAGGAAGCCTGGAATCCAAGAAGGCTTTGGTTCATGGATACAGAATTAGCTCGCCGGGAGAAGGCAGAGGGTGGTTGTAGATGGTTGGTATTCTTCACAGAGGTCACTAGGCCCTATTATCTCCCATCAATTCGACATTGCCTTTGACAGTGGTGTCATCCGTGAATTTACAATAAATCTCCCAATCACAACCGTTGCAAATTTCTAACCAATACGATCCAAATTAACTTTGCCCTCACTGTAGTGAAGGCGATGGCTGAGAGGTTGGCGTGGGAATGGGAAGGAGAGTTAAATGTAACCAGAATGGCAGGTGCTGACAGGGCGCAGGCGGTCTGTAAATAGTTGCCTAGTTTATGTTTAGTTTATTCATTTTAGACGAGGCCAGAGCAGATTTAAGGAGTTGTTTGCTCTGACCGAGAAGTCCAGAACTTGGGACCAACTCAATATCCAAATCAGAATTTATTGTCACGAACATGTCATGGAATTTGGTTATTTTGTGGCAGCGTCATAATGCAAACATATTATTATGTAAGATGATTATAATATGTAACAAAAATAAAAGTAATGTAAGGCCGTGTCTTTGGTTCATTGATCATTGAGGAATCTGATGGCGGAGGGGAAGAAGCCGTCCTTGTGCCGCTGAGGGCTCGTCTTCAGGCTCCTGGACCTTTTCCCCGATGGTAGCAGAGTGAAGAGGGCTCGGCCTGGGGGGGGGGTGGGGGAATATAGGCTGCTTTTTTTTTTAAAGACACTGCGTCATGTTCTTGAAGGAGTGAAGTCTGGAGCCGGTGATGTCGCAGGCCAAGTTAACAACCCTCTGGAGTAAGGAGCAGGCAGATTTGAGAGATTTCTTCACTCAAAGTGTGGTGAATCTGTGGAATCCTCTACCTTGAATATTCTGAAAAGGTTTGCTCATCGATTGCATTGAAAACTGTGATAAATAGCTTTCCAAATATGATAAGAAAAAAATGGCACAAAAATAAAGAATAGGAAGGGAATAAGGCAATCCATGATTGTATTGAGACAGTGTGGCCTCGTGGGGTAGAATACATACGTGCTCCTAGCTTTCTGGAAAAGATTGTGTGCTAAGTTCCCTACTATACCCATAACTATTCACTCAGAACTACGTGGCCAAACACAGCTCCAACGTCAAGACAATAAATTCTGATTCAGATTCTGAAGTTGGCCCCAAGTTTTGGACTTCTCGGTCAGAGGAAAAAACTCCTTAAAGCTGCTCTGGCCTCATCTACAATGAATAAACCAAGCATAGGAACATAGGAAGTAGGAACAGGAGTAGGCCAAAAATGGTCCATCGAGCCTGCTCCGCCATTCAATACGATCATGGCTGATCTAATTTATGACCTAACTCCACCTACCTGCCTTCTCCCCATATCCCCTAATTCCTCTATCATGTAAAAATTTATCTAACCGAATTTTAAATATGTTTAATGAGGCAGCCTCAACCACTTCCCTGGTTAGAGAATTCCAAACATTCACTACTCTCTGGGAAAAACTATTTTTCCTCATCTCTGTCCTAAATCTACTCCCCCGAATCTTGAGACTGTGTCCTCTCGTTTTAGTTTCCCCGGCCAGCTCAAAAAACCTTCCTACATCTATCCTATCCATACCCTTCATAATCCTATATGTTTCTATAAGATCTCCTCTCATTCTTCTGAACTCGAGCGAATACAATCCTAGACGATTTAATCTTTCATCATAAGTCAACCCCTTCATCCCAGGGATCAACCTAGTAAACCTCCTCTGGACCGTCTCCAAAGCCAGTGTATCCTTCCTCAAATATGGAGACCAGAACTGGACACAGTACTCCAGGTGCGGTCTCACCAGTACCTTATATAGTTGCAACATTACCTCCCTACTCTTGAATTCAATTCCTCTAGCGATGAAGGCCAACATTCCATTTGTCTTCTTAATAACCTGCTGCACCTGCAACCTAACTTTTTGCGATTCACCCTCTGCACAACAGCATGCTGTAGTTTTTCACCCTTTAACTAGGCAACTTGAACTAGGCAACTATTTACAGGCTGCCTGCGCCCTATCAGCACCTGCCATCTTGAGCTTCCAGTTGTATTTAACCCTCCTTCCCATTCCCACGCCAACCTCTCAGCCATCGCCTTCGCTACAGTGAGGGCAAAGTAAATTTTGATCGTATTAGTTAGGAACTTGCAAAGGTTGTTTGGGAGATTTATTGTAAATTCATGGATGACACCACTATTGTAGGCAATATCGAACTGATGGGAGATAATAAGGCCTAGTGACTTGGTGCAGGACAACAACCTCCACCTCAATGACAGCAAAAACAAGGAGATGGTTGCAAACGCCCATAAGAGGAGCAGAGCTCACTCCCTGGCCCTCATCAACAGGGTTGAGGTTGGAGATGGTCAACACCTTTAAATTCCTTGAAGTAAACATCCTTATTGACTTGTCCTGGTCTACCCATGTTAACGCCATGGCCAAGAAAGCAATCCATAGTTTCTTAGAACAATGAGAACATTGGGAATGTCATCAGCATCTCTTAACAACTTCTGTAGGAGTACCACTGAAAGTATCCAGTCAGGGTGCACCTCTCTGTGGTGCAGGAACTGCTCCACCCAAGAGATTCAAGATTGCTTTATTGTCACAAAATACTACAGAACAAGTAATATTACATGAAACGCCATCTCGTCTTTAATCTGCGAACAAGGTAAGAGTGATAAATAAAGGTGACTTGACTTGAGTGTCCTCCGTTTCTGGCGCCCTGCACCAGTCCACTGCTCCTCCTGAGTCAGCAAGCTCTTGCTCCGCTGCCAAACACAGCCGCAGCTTGGGCACAGACATCGCGGTGGCTGGATTTTAAAACAAAACACCGTCAGCTCCTTCAACGGGTAGTTTAAAGCCTGTACAGGGTTGCCGGCGTTAGGACCGGCAGTTGATCTCTTAAGAGCAGCACCGTGTCTCTGCTCTCCGGGGTTGCACGAGTGACAGCGCAGTCAATATAGTAGTTACAGCCGAGGGTTGTGAACTCAGCTCAAACCACCACACAAATCCTTCTCCGCTCCATCTAAATTTTTCGCGACCTTGAAAAAGCAGCCAATATATTAAAAGTCTCAACTCGCCCCAGCCACGCCCTTCTTGTCAGCAAGGAGATTCGTGAGTGTGGGATCTTTCACCTCCAGATTAAGGGACAGTTTCTCTTCCGTCATTATCAGACTCTAGAAACTTGCATGAGTAAAATTATGTGTCTCTGCTCTATTCCTATTGATCCCCCTCTCTTTAATTCTGCACTCTGCTTTACTTGCTATACTATATATGAGATATCTGGCTACACTACTCACAAAACAAAATTTCTAACTGTACTTTAGCACACATGACAGTACACCTGAACTTCAATATTTGTTAAAACATGAAAGCCTGCAGACGACATTATTGAAGTGAAAACACAAAGCTGGATAAACTCAGCAGGTCAAACAGTGTCCTTTATGTATCAAACCAATGTTTCGGGTTTGAGCCCTTCATCAAAGTGTGAGCAAAATGTTGGCAGGCGATCAAACAAAATGGTGGGGGGGGGGGAGAGGGAGGGCCAAGGGGTGAGAGCAGCATGGATTACAGAGGGGGAACAATGCCCAAAGACCTCCCTGCGGAGAGCAGAAGAGAATTTCTTCAGGGCAGGCATTGCTTGAAGAGATTTTGCAGTAGAATGGAGTAAAACCTGAAAGTCTCCAGAAGCTATAGTTGAAGTAAAAATACAACGCTGGAGAAACTCAACAGGCCTAACAGCGTACTTTATATAGCAAAGATAAAGATACCTAATCAACATTTTGGACCTGAGCTCTTCATCAAGGTACGAGCAAAATGTAGCCAGGTGCCTGAATAAAATGGTTGGGGGGGAGGGGCAGGGGGAAATCTGCCCTAGGAATGAAACTAATTCTCATTGTGGTCTGACCTCAGCCTCAAAGACTTTGAACTAGACAGCGACGCAGAAGATATGCACATATCAAACAGAGACACTGGCAGAAAAAAACGGACAGACACACTGTTGCTCCAAGGATAATCTCTTGATGAGCTGAACAATGATCTCTAGCCTATCCTCCTGAGCACAGACAAACCTGAGGCTCATCTAAGTAAATTCAGCTAATTCAGAGTTGGTGATGGATGTTTTCTTAACCCAATCCGCATTGGAGTGCCTAGTTACCCAATGACCCACAACACCCTTAACTTATTCAAAGTCTCCCTCACCAGTGATGGTGTCAATATCCCTAGCAAGAGTTGCAAAGCGTTTAGGGCAACGCTGTTAAAGTGGCAGCGATCGGAACCAGGGTTCGAATTCTGCGCTGTCTGGAAGGAGTTAGCACGCTCTCCCCGGGTCTGCGTGGATTTTCTCGGATGCTCTGGTTTCCTCCCACTGTTGTTATAGGTTGGGTGGCACGGGCTTGTGGACCAAAAGGGCCTGTTACCGTGCTGAATGTCTAAATTTAAGCCATGTTATTTGAGACCAAGGGAAAGCTGCAATCCTTTACCTGCTCATACCAGGAAGCCACAATGTTCTCCATGTAATGATAACTGGTGAAGAATGACACAATTCCATCTGGGACGATGGCTGACATCTCCAGCAGCAGGTTACCATAGTTACGGATCACAGCTAGAGCCGGGAAAGAAAATAAAGAAAATAAAGTTAGCTTCAAACAGTTGAACAGGTCGAGGAGTAGAGGAGTACATTGAAGAGTGCAGGGTGGGAACTGGTTAACACCAGCTCAGAGCTGTAAAGCTCTGGAGGCAAAACAGTTTTATGTGACAGAATCCTATTATCGTACAGGTCCATAAATTAAAGACATAAATGTCAGCTACTCAGCCCTAATAAAGTGTGATCCAGTCTAAGTATACTTCCAGTATCATTTAAGACATGCAAGAAATACATTTCAATTATGATGTTAACAGGGAAAGTCTAAGGGGCTGAATGGCCTTTCCTATTCCAATGAATAGGTAGGGTAAAGTTCAGAGAAGCAGTCGTGTCAGAAAGCTGCTGAGGGAAGGAAATGAAAAGTAAAAACACAGCGAAATGCTGGAGGAACTCAGCCGGTCTTTCAGCGTCCATAGATATATTAAGGTACACGATCCTTTATCCGGACATCTAAAATCTGGAAAGCTCCAAAATCTGGCAAGTGGGGACCTGCGGTCGGGGGAGATGGCCGAGGTAGACTGCCGGGCGGCCGAGGAACACGGTTGGGGGAGACTGCCGGGTGGCCGAGAGGCCGGCGGTCGGGGGAGACGCCCAGGGTGGACTGCCGGGCGGCTGAGGAACACGGTTGGGGGAGACTGCCGGGTGGCCGAGAGACCGGCGGTCGGGGGAGACACCCGGGGTGGACTGCCGGGCGGCCGAGGAACACGGTTGGGGGAGACTGCCAGGCGGCCGAGGGACCGGTGGTCGGGGGAGACGGCCGAGGGACCGCAGTTGGGGTAGATTGCCAGGCGGCCGAGGAATGCGGTTGGGGGTGTCTGCTGGGCAACTGAGGGACTGGTGGTTGGGGAAGACGGCTGAGGGACCGCAGCCGGGGAAGACAGCCGGGCGGCCGAGAGATCGGCGGTCGGGGGAGACGGCCGGGGTAGACTGCCGGGCAGCCGGGGGAGACCGCCGGGCGACTGGTAAGGGCTGGGGGCGGATACGGCAGCACAATTCGGGTGGGCTTTCCGAAATACGGAAAAATCTGAAATATGGAACACACTGTCCCCCAAGGGTTCCGGATAAAGGAACGTGTACCTGTACCGACATTTTGAGACTGAGCTCTTCTTCCAGAATAAGAACTCATCTTAGTTTTACTGCCCAGAGGCAGAAACCAAGAAACAGGACTGGTTATTGTCTGACCAGCTATTCCATCAGAATGACAACTTGAAGATTGCGGACAACTCTGCCTGATGCCAGAATAGGGCGGCACTGTTACAGCGCCAGCCATAGGGACTGGGGTTCGAATCCAGCACTGTCTGTGAGGAGTTTGTACACTCTCCCTGCGCCTGCACAGGTTTTTCCCAGAGGCTCCGGTTTCCTCCCACCCTCCAAAACGTACTGGGGGCTGTAGATCAATTGTGTGGCGTAGACTTGCGGACCGAAAGGACCTGGTACCGCGCTGTAGGTCTAAATTTAATTTAAAAATGTGTGCCTCAAAGGTAGCCAATTTTTCAGGTACCGGTCCCGTAACTCTAATCACCAAAGACAATAATGACTGACAGATGAACAGAAGAACCAGTTTGCTCACCAATCTCCTCCCTGGTTTCAAACTTCGAGCTTATGGTCACCTGATCATTGCCTCGGCCCACAATCTGGATAAGTAACACAAATGTAATGATCAGAGAGGTTTCGACTGGTAGAATTCTAGAGGAGCTAATAGACTTTGCTTAAGCTGGTTTATTTATCACCATGTACAAGGTACCCTGCACATTTTCCAATGTATAAGCACAGTTGGGGAAGATACCGGGGTCAGCTAGCGAAGGGCAAATGATGGAAACTTTTCTACATCGAGATGAGATGATTGTTTATAGTCATCTTCTTTTCTTCTTTGGCTTGGCTTCGCGGACGGAGATTTGTGGAGGGGGTAAATGTCCACGTCAGCTGCAGGCTCGTTTGTGGCTGACAAGTCCGATGCGGGACAGGCAGACACGGTTGCAGCGGTTGCAGGGAAAAATTGGTGGGTTGGGGTTGGGGTTGGGTGTCATATCATTGTCATAAATACACAAGCACAATGTTACTTGTTGCAGCCAAACAGGTACATAAGATAAAAACACAATGCTGGAGAAACTCAGCTGGTCGAACAGATAAAGGTACATAACCAACATTTCGGGCTTGAGGCCTTCATCAAGGTAGATAAAAATCAACTACAATACAGTAAAATCCCCATTATCTGGAATTTAAGCAACTGGCAAAACAAAAAATTGCGGGAAGTGAATAGGTTAGGTTAAAAAAAAATACGGAAGTTTAAAATTGGCACCCACCTAGCAGTTAATTCACCAATCCACACAAAATGTAATCTCATGCAACCAGAAAATTTGCTTCTCTGGCATCTACCAATCCCGATAGGTGCCAGATTCCGGGAGTTTTACTGCAGTATAAAAATTACCACAATCTGCCAAGACTGAAAAAGAGACAATAAATATGAAATGATTGTATTGCAGTGCAAGAAAAAAAATAGTTGTTTCAGTGGTGCCGACAGATCTTTTGGTAGTCCTGGAGTAGTTTGTGGTTAGGGAGGTTCAAGAGCACAAGAGATAAAATATTATTAAACCTAGAGGCGCTGGACTTCAGGCTTCTGTAGGCCTTTTATACTGTCCTCGAAAGATGGTTACTTACCGTTTCATTTACCTGTGTGAACGCAACAAAACCAAGATGGGGGGTGATTTTCATCCTGGTACTTACCAGCCAAGGTATCAGAGCCAATCCAATTTAGCATATCGTCCAAATCGTTGTTAGTGATGTAAAACAATATTGAACCCTGAGGCACATTACTAGTTATAGGCCTCCAGTCAGGGAGGCAATCATCTACAACCATTCTCTGGCTTCTCCCACAAAGACATCTAATCCAATTTACAACCTCATCCTGGACACCAAACAACGGAACCTTTCCTGACCAACCCCCCATGTGGAACTTTATCAAAGATTTACCAAAGTCCTCTAGGACAACATCCACTGCCTTTCTTTTTTCTTCAATTTTCCTGGTAACCTCCTTGGAAATCTCTACACGATTGATTAGGCTTGACCTCCTATGCAAAAATCCATAATCACTATCCCTAATCAACCCCTGTCTAGCCAAGCAAGCATCTCCTCCTCTAATCTGTGGAGGGAGGGTCATTACCTCATTGCTCTTTTGTCTCACTTCTATAGGCTGTGTCCATCTCTCAAATAAATACAGTAATACCTTCCAGTATCCGGCACCTATGAGGATTGGTAGATGCAAGATAAGTGAATTTGCTGGTTCCTTGAGGTTATGTATTGTGTGGATTGGCAACCTGAGTTCTAGGGGATGCCAATTTTAAACTTTCTTATTTTTTACCAATTTATTTTTTGCGATTTTTTTCCCAGTTGCTTGAAGTTTGGGAAATTGAGATTTACCGTATGCAAGAGATCATTGGAAAATCTCTTTTGTCTCCATGCACCGAAGACCACTGATCTTCAATAGAACCAATTTTATCCCTTGCTATCCTTTTTCTCCTAGAATATCTATAGAAGCCATTGTGAATTTCTGGGCTGCCTATCTCATGGCCTTCTTTCATTCCTCTTGATTTACTTGTGTTTTCAAGCATTCCTCAAACTCATTTATTTTTATGGCCTACACAGCTCTGCACCTCTTTCTTTTTAACCAGAGCTTCAACATCTCTGGAAAACCAAGGCTCCCTATAAAACCACAGCAATTAGAGCACAGAAACAGGTCAACTTTGCCCTGCTAGTCCATGCTGAACACTTTCTCCCACCTAATCCCACTGACCTACACTCAAACCGGAACTCTCCATTCCCTTCCCATCCATGTACATTTCCAACTTCAACTTAAATGCTAATATCGAGCCTGACTCTGAAACTTCATTCCACACACCCACCACTCTCTGAATAAAGATGTCCCCCCTCATGTTTCCTCTAAACTTTTGCCCCGTAACTCTCAACGCATGCCCTCTCATTTGTATCTCCCCCTTTCTTAAAAGAAAAACACCTCTATCTATGCCCCTAATAATTTTAAATACCTCAATCAAATCCCACTCAACCTTCTATGTTTAGGAGTCACGTGATGGAGTAGTGGCCAGTTGGGAAAACCAGCCCTCTCCAGGAGGAGAGGAAAAAAGTTAAGAAAGAGCAAAGCGTAACAAAAATAGAGTACAAGAAATTGAAGATAAAGATACAAAGAGAAAGAAGATGGCTTCCAAGAAGGAGAAAGTAAGAACAACTGGAAAAAAAAGTAAAAAAGTCGCCGGAGAAGAAAGAAGAAGTCCTTACCTGCAGGAAGGAACAGGACACAGTGGTGACGAGGAGCGCCCGACACTCGAGGTCAGTGCCTGCCCTACAGAGTCGCGACCCACCCGCTGGTGGTCTACAAAAATGGCTCTCGGAACCAAGCAAAAGTGCGCAACTGCCAATCAAAGGAGAAAGAGGACACCGGTGGGAGGGGGGCTCAGCAGAGGAGCGGGCTGTCACAGAGCGACCAGCTGAGGGACGCCCGACACCAGGGCTCCCAGCTGGAGGATAAGGAAGACAGCAGAAGAGGGAGCGACGAAACAGACGTGGGAGACAGACGGAAGGAAGATCGACAAGAAGACCACGTCACACGTCAGGAAGCACAACAGACGAGCAGCCCAGGAGGGGAGGAACAGCAATAAGAGGCCCGACAAAGAGATACAAGGAGCTCATCAGGGAAAACAGAAGAGACACAGACACAAAGAAGTGAAGAAGAAGACACAAACACAGATCCAGACACAGAAGAAGAGGAAGAAGACCAAGATCTTCACAGAGAAATAGAAGGTAAAACTAATGGACAAAGAGAAATAAAAGGTAAAACTGATGAACAGAATATAGATAAAGTCTTTTTTGAAGAACAAATGAGATCACTAAAAGAATGGTTATCATTTGAGTTTAATGCAATTAAAATGAAAATGAAAAGAACAGAAGATAAAATGCAAAGGTTAGAACGGGTTATGACGGAAATAGGAAAAAGAGTAGAGAATGTGGAAGAGCGGGAAACGGCTGTAGAAATGAAAGTGAAATAGAATGACAAGAGAAAAACTGGAAGAAAGTGACAAAAAAATTAAAGAGACACAAAAGTTGTTATCTCAGAAAATTGATATGTTGGAAAATTATAGTAGGAGAAACAACATAAAAATAGAGGGTCTGAAGGAGGGTGAAGAAGGCACAGACATGAAGGAATTTATAAAAGGATGGATCCCGAAGGTCCTGGGAATGACAGAAATGCAGGAAGAAATGGAAATAGAAAGGGCACACAGAACATTAGCCCCAAAACCACAGGCACATCAAAAACCAAGATCCATCTTAGTAAAATTTTTAAGATATACGACAAGAAAGAATATACTGGAGTGGGCAAGGAATAAAGTTAGAGAAGATAATAAGCCATTGGAATACAAAGGTCAAAAAATATTTTTTTTACTTAGACATAAGTTTTGAACTCTTAAGGAGGAGGAAGGAATTTAATACAGTGAAATCAACCTTATGGAAAAAAGGTTACAAATTCATATTAAGACATCCAGCCGTGCTTAAAATATTTATACCCGGGCAGCAAAACAGACTGTTCTCGGATCCAGAAAAAACGCAAGAATTCGCAGAACGTTTGCAAGACAGAAGAAGAGATGTAACAAGAATGAAGAATGGCGATAAAGTACATATAAAGATGTAAAAACAATGTATATGTAAAGAACTAAAGAGGGAAAAGAGAAGGGAAGGAAGGGAGTAAGGGGGAAAAAAGAGAGAGCTTTGTTATAAGTGTTAAAATAAAGTGTTTTCTGGAGAGGGCTGGGTGGTGGATTTTGGCACTGCAAAATCAGTTGATGCTGTGAATAAGATCGCAATCCAAATGAAAAGGGGAGTGGTGGTTGCCCGGCAAGGGGTATGGGGCAACTGTAATAAGAGAAACTAAGAGATGAAAATGAGGAAATGTGGGATGGAGGTGCGAAGAGGTGGAAAAGAGGTGTATGCAAGATATAAGATGGCCATGTTGAACTATATGACTATAAACATTAATAAACATTATAAACATAACCAAATTAAAAGGAAGAGGCTACTAAATTTATTGAAGAAGGTAAAAATAGATATAGCATTTGTGTAGGAAACGCATCTAACTGAAGCGGAACATAACAAATTAAAGAGAGACTGGGTAGGACACGTAATGGCAACATCTTATAATTCAAAAGATAGAGGTGTAGCCATACTAGTTAACAAAAATGTACCAATCAAAATAGAGGAGGAAATAATAGACTCAGCAGGGAGGTATGTAATGATAAAGTGTCAGATATACTCAGAATTTTGGAATTTGCTCAATATATACGCACCTAACGAGGAGGATCAAAAGTTTATGAAGGATATTTTTTTGAAGATTGCAGACACACAAGGAGATATATTGATAGGAGGGGATTTTAACCTTAATTTGGACCCAATGTTAGATAAAACTGGACAAAAGACAAGTAAAAAGAATAAAGTAGCCAAATTTATGGTTAAATCAATGCAGGAAATAAAACTTATAGATATATGGAGAAGGCAGCACCCAAGAGAGAAGGAATATTCATATTATTTGAGTAGGCATAAAACTAACTCAAGGATTGATATGTTTTTGTTGTCGGCCCATATTCAAGGGAGAGTTAGGAAAACTGAGTATAAAGCTAGATTACTATCAGATCATTTACCCCTGTTATTAGCAATAGAACTGGAGGACAACCCACCAAGAACATATAGATGGAGGTTAAACTCCATGCTACTTAAAAGACAGGAATTTAGGGAGTTTATTGAACGCCAAATTAAAACATATTTTGAAATAAACACAGGATCAGTGAAAGACAAATTTATATTATGGGACGCGATGAAAGCCTTCATTAGAGGGCAGATAATAAGTTATGTGACTAAGATGAAAAAGGACTACAATCAGGAAATAGAGCAGTTGGAAAGGGAGATAGTAAGCACAGGAAAGGAATTAGTAAAAAGAGATGATATAACGAAAAGGAGAGAATTGACGGACAAAAAAATTAAATACGAAACATTACAAATGTACAAGGTGGAGAAGAACATAATGAAAACAAAGCAAAAATATTATGAACTGGGAGAAAAAACACAAAATATTAGCCTGGCAACTTAAAACAGAACAAGCTAAAAGAATGATACTGGCATCAAGGAAAAAGGACAAACAAATTACATATAATCCAACAGAGATTAATGAAAATTTTAAGGAATTTTATGAACAATTATTCCAAACTAAGAACGAGGGGAAAGATGATAATAGAGGAATTTTTAGCTAAAATTGAACTGCCGAAATTGCAAGAAGAGGAACAAAACAAACTTATAAAACCATTTGAAATAGAGGAAGTACAGGATATATTAAAAAAGCTGCCGAACAATAGAACACCAGGAGAGGATGGATTTCCAATAGAATTTTATAAAACATTTAAAGAGTTATTAATTCCTCCTCTCCTGGAACCAGACAGAAGAAACACAAAACTTGCCAGATTCATGCAAGTCAGCAATAATTACAATAATAACAAAGACGGGGAAGGATCCACTAACACCAGCATCATATAGACCAATATCTCTACTTAATTCAGATTATAAAATAGCAAAATTATTAGCAAACAGATTGGCCGATTGTGTACCAAAAATAGTAAAACTAGATCAAACTGGATTTATTAAGAAAAGAAAAACAGCTGACAATGTCTGCAAACTTATTAATCTAATCCACGCAGTTCAAGGAAATAAGAAACGAACAGTAGCTGTTGCTTTAGACGTAGAAAAAGCCTTTGACAGAGTAGAGTGGAATTACTTATTTAAAGTATTACAGAAGTTCAATCTACCAGAAAAATATATAAATTGGATTAAAGCATTATATAATGGACCATTGGCGAAGGTAACAGTAAATGGATATGTATCGAGTCACTTTAAATTAAGTAGGTCAACTAGGCAGGGATGTCCACTATCTCCCTCATCGTTCGCCTTAGCAATAGAACCTTTGGCAGAACTGATAAGAATAGAAAATGAAAGGGATAAAAATAAACGATGAGTATAAAATCAGCTTATTTGCAGATGACATCATAGTATACTTAACAGAACCAGAGGTATCAGTAAAAGAATTACATAAGAAATTGAAGGAATATGGAGAAATATTGGGGTATAGGATCAACGCAAATAAAAGTGAAGTGATGCCAATGAGTAACGCGGATTATACAGAATTTAAAAAAGAATCACCATTTAAATGGCAAACACAAGTAATCCGATACCTAGGGATCAGGTTAGATAATAACTTAAGCCACATGTGCAAACTAAATTATTAGCCACTAATAAAGAAATTGCAGGAAGACTTAGAACATTGGAAAGAATTACCATTAACGGTGATAGGGAGGGTAAACTGCATTAAAATGAACGTGTTCCCAAGGATACAATACTTATTTCAAACATTATCAATTCCCTTAACAAAAAAAAATCTTTAAGGAACTAAAGAGAATAATAAGGAAATTCTTATGGAAAGGGAGGAATCCAAGGGTAGCGTTCGATAAATTAGCAGAGAGGTATAATCAAGGTGGCTTACACTAACCAAATTTTAGAAATTAGTATAGAGCTGCACAATTAAGGTATTTATCAGATTTTTACCAGATAAAGGAAAAACCAGACTGGACTAAGATAGAACTAGATAATAAAATAGGGGAAAAGATACCAGAACATATACTTTATAAGTGGGATGAAAAGCTGGTGCAATATAAAAATTCACCAGTACTGCATCATTTACTTAATACATGGAAGAAGATCCATTTAGAAAGGAAAAAAATGAATGATCAAATACCAAAATTATTATTAATGCAAAATCCACTAATCCCTTTTACAATAGACAACCTTTCCTTTAGAGAAAGGGAGAGAAAAGGAATCAATAGAAAACTGTTTCTTGGAAAATAATTTATTAACATTTGAACAGTTGAAGTATAAATATGGAATAACTCATGGTACAATATTTGCATATCATCAATTGAAAGCTTATTTAAAGGATAAATTGGGAAACAGCTTGAGATTACCTGAAGGAAGCAGCTTTGAATACGTGATTACAGACACAATGATAATTAAAAGATTTATAACTAACATGTACATCAAGCTGCAAGATAAGGAAAATGAAATAAACTATAAACCTAAGCAGAAGTGGGAAAAGAATCTAAACAAAGATAAAAAATGAAGTTTGGGAAAAGTTATGTTCTGGAACTATGAAGAATACAATAAACACAAGGTTACGCATGATACAGTATAATTGGTTACACAGGCTATATCACTCCTCTAAAATTACAAAAAATGGGATTCAACATTATCAGACAGATGTTTTCGCTCTAAGAAGGAAATGGGAACAACATTACATGCAACTAGGGCATGTACAAAAGTAAATACGTTTTGGGAAGAATTAAATCAGATACTAAATAAAATTACAAAAAATAACATACCAAGAAAGCAGAGATATTTCTTTTAAGTAACATAAGAAGTAGAGAATTAGGCCTCAAATTGGATAAAGTGCAAAAAAAATTAATTATGATCGTCTTAGCGATAGCAAAAAAATGTATAATGTCAACTTGGAAAATGCAAGAGAGCATGAGTATACAGCAATGGTACATGGAAATGAATAAATGTATTTCATTGGAAAAAATAACATACAATTTAAAAAATAAAGTCACAATGTTTGAAACTTTGGGAACCGTACATGGAACATATCAGAGAGGGCTTGCCTACGACCTCCATCCCCTAAAATGAGAATGAAAATTATAAGACAAAACGACTAGATTCAGTGTGTAATAAATAGATGACGCATTTTTCTTGTTTATTTTCCTTTGTGTGAAAATATTGTTTTATGGTTTTATTGTATTGTATATGTTGAATATTTATGGGTTTTGGGTAGAGGGCAGGGAGGGAAAGGGGAGAAAAGACCATTGTGTAAATTTAATGAGATACATTTGTATCTCATTGATATGGTTCAGTATGAAAAATAAAAAAATATAAAAAAAACCTTCTACGTTCAAAAGAATAAAGACCTAACATTTAACCTTTCCCTATAACTTAGACCCTGTAACCCCAGCAACATTCTAGTAAATTTTCTCTGCACTCTCTCCAATTTGTTGATATCTTTCCGATAGTCTTATCTTTAATTCTGACAAAAGTCACAAACTCTGTTCTCTCAAAATATCACATTTGAAAGCCTCCCACTAACCAACCACATCTTTGCCAGAAAACAACCTGTCTCAACACCGAGATCCCACAGAGCAACGTCAAAGTGATCTGTTTCAGAAATGTTGGTTCAGTGTATCCAGCGCTTGCAATTATTGCAACCAGATGAACAAGGTGCTTCACAATAGTCCACATTAGCCACTCTTACCATGGGGCAGAGGCAAATTCTCGCCAATGTCATTGTAAAGGTCGCCATAATAACGGGCCGGAAATCGAGGATTTTTGGATACATATCCAATGGGGATAATGTCTGACAAAAACAAAGCACAAAAACGAACAACATTACTTTAAGAGGAAGGTCTCAAGGAGGTTGGATATTTGTCATTTGATAGAAGGGAGTGAGGCAGGAGATGAAGTGATTCTAAGAAAGCGAGAAGATTGCTTCTCGAATGACAGATGAAATAATCCAGAGTAGAAGGAAGGGATGTGTCGGGAAATTCAGCTAAATAAATCATGTAACTCACCCCTGAGGTGATGATCACTGATTGAAATCGTTCAAAGACTGGTTTAATGGCAATGGATGGGTCCATGCAGCTGAAAAAGATTAGAAAAGTAGAAGATCTTAAGGAGGTCAGCATACAGGAGGGAGATTGAAAACTTGGCTGAATGGTGCACTAACAATAACCAAATGTCACCAAAATCAAGGAGCTAATTCTTGACTTCAAGATGGGAAAACCAGAAGTGTATGATCCAGAGATCATTGGGGGATCAGAGGTGGTGAGGGTGAGAAAATTTAAGTTCTTGTGAGTCACAAATTTGGAGGATCTTTCCCGGACCCAACACACAAATGACATCGTGAAGAAAGCACGTCAGCACCTCTACTTCCTCAGGAAGTGGAGGTTTGGGCAAATTTCTTTAGATGTGAGGTGGAAAGTGTGCTGACCGGCTGCATCAGTCAGGGTTTTTGGGGAGACCAATAACTGAGTGGAAAGCCCTGCAAAAGGAGGTGGACATTGCCCAGGGCACGACAGGCAAAACCCTTCCCACCATCGAGGTCATCTACAGGGAAAGATGCTGAGGGAGAACAGCAGCAATCATCAAGGATCCACACCACCCAGCACATGTTCTGTTCTCGCTGCTGCCAGCGAGAAAGAGGTATAGATGCCACAGGACTCACCCCACCAGGTTCAGGAACAGCTGACAGCATTGATCGTCATTTACCCACCTACTGCATTATTTTAATATGGCCCTATAATGGAAATGTCTGGCACAAGAGGACAAAAGCTAACAGTGATTGGCACAAGGAAAATCTTCTACTCAGCAAGTAATTAGTGTGGCACAGTGGCCTGGTGACTAAGATGGGAAATGATTTCCTGTCAGTGACATTCACATTTGTAAATAAGTAAATGGTGCATGCAATCAAATTAACACAACGTAATCACCAAATAACATCAGGAAAATCTCCACAAATAGTTAGTGGGATGCTGTCAGACTCACGTTTACCTGAAATGAAGGACTGGATTAACTATAGTTGGAGTTCTGTCGTCAAAAGGCTCCATGATGATGGTAAAACCTAGGGAAAGGGACAGGAAGATTGGGAAATCAGCATGATTTTCTGGTTGGCAGACTGAACTGAAGGGGCTGCCCCATCCAATTTTGTTTCAGGTTTACTGACACTCCGCAAATTAGGAACTGACCCAATTATTCTTTTCTTGCCCTATTGGAATAAATAAGGCAGCTGATTAAAATGCGCCTGGGCTGCAATCTCATGGAGTTGCTTTTATTTTTCTCATTGCCAGCTATACTCTTGAGATGGAAGGGTGCTGTCCCTCCAACACAGACTCGACGGTTATTTGACGTGATGGCATGCTTGACTCTGGGGGAAAAAATTCGATGCTCTACGAATGAAATGCGATTTATTTTTTAAAAAAAATTATGAGGAACTTTCCTTGATTATTTCGGAATTTAAATTATTGGATCCCATTTTATAATTTGCTTGTCCTTTCATGCGTTAATGGAACTTAATCATAATTTCACAAGGGAAGGGTTAGTTTATTAGAATAGTTTTTATTTTATATACATTTTGTTTTTTTAAATTCCTCTTTCATGAGTTGTTTAGAGCATTGGTTAATATACAAACTCAATAAAAATATTGGAAAGAGGAACTGTCCCAATTTTATTCCACGATTCTTGTTTGGAGAGTTGAAGAATGGAATTACTGACATCTCTGTAATTTTAGAAGTCGTTTCTCTCCGCCTGACATTTGACAGGATTTAAATATCAAAACAGAAACTCTTTTTAGCAGCAGGTTAATCTTGATCTGATCACCAGAAATCATGGGCCACCAATTCCAATCAACTGGCTTTAATGTCACCTGAAGGGCAGCATGGTTAGTGTAGCGGTTAGCGCGATGCTATTACAGCACCAACAGTTGTGCTGTGCTGGCTTTAATGAGTTTGGATGTTTTCCCCATGTCCATGTGGGTTTCCTCCCACCCTTCAAAACCTACGGTGGGGCGGGGTGATAGGCTAATTGGGTGACACGGGCTAAATGGGCCTGTTACCAAGCATCTCTAAATTTAATTTTAAAATTCAATTTAAATTTATGAACCGTGCATGCAAACACACACTTTCCCCAGAGACAGCCTTTCTAGAGCAACGAATCCTCAAACGATTTTTGGCTCTGGCCCCACTTAAACCCTGCTCGATATTTCTCAGCCCCCTTCCCTGTGAAGCAGTCGGGTTTTGGTGTCTTCCAATATTTCTCTCCTACCCACTACATCGGAAACATAAAAAAACCTTAAGACTATATGGAGGTGAAAAGAAAACGAGGCTACAGGTAGAACCCAACTTATAATGGGGTTCGGTTCCAGGTCAAGATTATCGTAAATTGAAATCGGTCGATAAAATGAGATTTGCTGAAAAAAACGTGAGATTTCACAAAAACCCATGAGATTTCACAGAAAAAAATTCAAGAACAGAACCATTGCAACTTTTAAATAACACGTCGGGACATTTTAAGTCGGGGTCAGTCTATATTACTTAAATGTGCTGTGGCCTCTGTTGAGAATGGCTGCTCTGGAGGGAATCCCACCATCCATTTGCTGTTGAGATGGAGGCAGTTCTTAAGATTCATAGGGAGCCACCAGGACTCCATACAAAGAGGCACTCATTACCTTTCGTGTAGGTGCTGACCAACGTGGCAAAGTTGGATACGAGCGTGATGGGTGAAAAGTCGGTGAGATCGGCAATTTCCAGTGTTCGTAGCAATGATCGTAGCCTCTCTGCACAGAACCTGAAAGCAAAAGAAAGGATGGAACTTTAAAGACAACAGAGCACAAATAGAGGTGGAAAGAATTTGAGGGGGAGGGGAGAAACCATCATTTCAGGAGTGGGCTCGAGTAATGGGTAAAGTAGCAGCAGTTGAACGCATGTCTTACAGATTGATAAATTGGATATCTGTACACAAAAATGGCACCAATATATAGATTTGCTGGGGTGGGGGGGGGGGGTGAATAATGGTGGATGTTGTAGTGAAGCACATTAATGAACGGCAGTTTTTTTCTGTTATGAAAGGTCTAAATAGACACATAAATCATTATATTGATTTTTTTGCTGCTATGTTTGTTTCTATTTTATGGATGTTTATGTTTTGAAACACTGACTCAAGAGTTTGGAGAAACTTTAAAAAAAAACGCAATAAAATTTAAACATTAAATCACAATAAACCGATGAGGCTGAACCGAGGTTCATGAGGCAGATTCCCAAACTTCTAGAAGGGACTGTAGCCCGTCAGGAGAAAGATGATAATTCTCCCCCGTGGAGCGAATATTTTTAGAATTCTCAACTATCAAGGCTATGAGAGTAAAGTCTCTAAATACAATTTTTAAAAAAAATTGATAATTTTTGAACATTAAAGACTATCAAGGGATATGGAACTAGTGAAAGTGTAAAGATAAAAGCTCAGTGTTATGGAACAGTGAAGAGGCCCAGGAAACAAATGACCTACTCCTGCTCTGATGTTCACCAGGCAGTGAATCTCAGCATCAATAATATCATCAGTTCACTCGACAAAGATCAGGATGTTGGCTGATTTTTCCCTTCCAAAACAGCCTAGCTTCAACTGTTGATTCCTGAAGTTAAGCTAACCCCAAGGAGATGGAAGGGGATCAAGTCTGATCTCTAACTGTGGTACTGTTTGATGAGCTCCAATAACTATAAACACTAAATTGAAATAAAAGTCCAAAAGTGACGTGAAAGGTAAAAATCCAACTGGTTTAACCTAGACCATGAGGGAAGGAGATTTCCCATCCTGAGAGCAATTTGATTGACTCAATGCAGTTGGCGTAGCGATTAGCGCAACACTGTTACAGCACCAGTGATTTGGACTGGGTTCGAATGCCACGCTGTCTGGAAGGAGTTTGTATGTTCTGCCTGTGTCTGCGTGGGTTTTCCCCAGGGGCTCCAGTTTCCTCTCTCCTTTCAAAATGTACCAGGGTTGCAGATTAATTGGGCGGCAATGGGCTGTTACCGCGCTACATGTCTAAATTTAAGAAAAAAAAATTAAGAAATTTAAATTTAAGAAAAGCCCAACTTGTTGAAGTGCAATGGACAACAGGCCTCAGCTGAAGAACTGGGTCTCTGCTGCACCCGATAACAGCCAGTTGAGGACCAGACCTGGGGAGGAGGGAAGCATGCAGTCTAATTGATCCCGCGTTTCCCGTACCTGAGGGGTTTCCGCTCAATGCAGACTTTGTCAAACACATCCTTCAAGAATGAGGGAGGATTCTCAGCCACCACATGTTGCACCCGCAAGCGGGACTTTAAATACTCCAAAAATCGTTTCATAAACCCAACAAAATGCTCAGCAGTACGGATACTACCCGGAATAGACTCTGGAACGAAAGGAATGGAAACACTTGATCAGCCAACCACATCAGATTTCTGATTGGACAGTGAACTACCTTTTAAAATTTAGACATTCAACATGCTAACAGACCCTTTTGGCCCACGAGCCCGTGCCACCCAATTAACCGACAATTCCCGGTCCATTTTTAAAGGATGGGAGGAAATCCACGCAGACACGGAGAGAACGTGCAAGCTCCTCACAGACAGGGCTGGATTCGAACCTGTGATGCTGGCGCTGTAACATCGTTGCGCTAACCTTGCCACCCATGTTCTAAGCTCCATTAGCTCCCGCTGTACCTTGTAGGATTTCATCTGGTAAAACTGGATTGGCTAAATAGACATCTGTTTCCCTGGCAACATGAGCTTCCTTCAGTCCCTCCACCAATTGCCGGTATTCTTCCTTCAGCTTGGCAGCATCGGTTTCCTTCAAACTGAACAGAAATAAACACACAGTTGTTTACGGTGAGCGCTAAAATGCAGCATTACAGGGTTGTCAAATGCATGTGGAAAATCTAGCTCCTTATTTTTAATGATCTCTGGATCGTTTCACTTTGGAGCATAGAAGGATGAGAGGAGACTTGATAGAGGTCTACAAGATTATGAGAGGCATGGCCAGCACCTGTTTCCTAGGGCAAAATCAGCAAACATCCAAGGAAATATGTACAAAGTGAAGGGAGGGAAGTTTAGAGGAGGACATCAGGGGTACATTTAAATTTTTTTTAATATAAAAACAGAGTTATGGGCCCCTGAAATGCAGTGTCAGAGATGGTGGTGGAGACTGAAACACTGGAGGGCGTTTAAGAGAGAGACAAATGGATGAAAAAAAGGGTTATGGGGTAGGGAGGGTTTAGTACATTTTTTTTTAGGAAGGGATGTATGGGTCAGCACGACACTGAGGGCTGAAGGGCCTGTACTGTATTGTTCTATTCTGTGACTCTTTGTCTGCCTTATGGGAAACAAAGATTAAAGTAGGTCACATTTATGATGTATTATTACATGATAATAAAAGGAAACTAGAACATTACAGCACTGTACAGCCCACAACGTTGTGCCAACCCATACATACCTAACCCCCAAAAAAAACTATACCCTCCCTATCTCATCACCCGCTATTTTTCTTTCATCCATCTGCCTTTCTAAGAGTTTCTTGGGGTGGCGTGGTCAGCAAAGCGGCTTCCGCAACAATGTTACAGTGCCAGCAATTGGGACCCGGTTTCAAATCCCACTCCGTCCACAAGCAGTTGGTACGTTCTCTCCGTGTCTGTGGGTTTTCCCTGGGGGATCAGGTTTTAATTCACCTTTCACAATGTACGGGGGTTTTGGGTCTAAATAAAAATTTAAATGCCCCTAATAGTTCAGCCTTCACTGCCACCCGTGGGAATGCATTCCAGGCACCCACAACTCCGTGTAAAAAAAGAAAGCTTACCCCTGATGAATCGCTTGAACTTTCCTCCCTTAACTGTGGATCTTTTGACATGACAAACTGTTTGAACTTTACCTGAGCTCCTCTGCCAGTTTGCCCTTATGAATGTATCAGTGCTGCTCAGCGACTCTCCCTGGTTATATAGTGTTCCCCATCTGTTTAAATACCAGGTCCAGCCTGATGCTGGTCTCCACCGGTGCAAAGGGAACAGCTTTACCCCATCCAAATCTGCAGTCGGCCTGTTGTTTGGTCCCCACGTCGCCGGTCACTTGGGCAGGATTAAAATGAAGAAGGAAGTTGTTTTAAACATGGGAATAGTGACTCACTGTTGGATAGTCTTTTGGAGCATTTCAATGTTGTTCTGACATTGATCCAATGTGCGGCGGGAAATATTCACACTCATTGAGTCGATGCACACATTGTCTGTTAAGGAAATTAAGAAAGAATGTGTTAAACAACACTGCAGTTTTCTTTTTTTCCACATTCACAAGAGAATCATACACTAAAGCAGTGGTTTTCAAACTTTTTCTTTCCACTCACAGACCACCTCAAGTATTGCTTCGGCCAATCGGTGCCCGCCCTGTGATTAGTAAGGGATGGCTTAAGGTGGGATGTGAGTGTGGATGGAAGGTTGAGGATCACTGCTCCGGACCCATTTGTTACTGAAATATTTTGCTTGAGAAAAATAGTAATTGGGCCACTTCCTTTGGAGTTCTGAAACCCTGCACATAACGAGTCCATTAAACCAGTGGCTTTCAAACTTTTTCTTCCCACCCACTTAATCCCTTACTAATCACAGAGCACCTGTGACATAGGGATTACAAGGCGGTGTGTTAGTGGAAAGAAAAATGTTTGAAAACCACTGATCTAAAGGATAGGTACTCCTCTGCAAGGGCTGAAATTTCATTCAGTCCATGGGTTGAAACCCTACTATGGTTATTGGCAGTGAGGGGCTATTTCTAAAATAAATGCAGGCGCAGTCCAACTAACAAGCAGAAAGGTACCTCATCTTACAGAGGTAAAGTGAATAAAGCTCAAGGGCCCTCCATGTCTGAGGTTCAGGCGCAGGGCACTAGAAACAGGGAAAACACCCCCCTGTTGCGAAGGCAAAGCATAGGAGATGACCCTGCAGGGAGGGTGACCACGGCAGCAGACCAGTGACGGCCTCAGCAGCCGAAGCACCCGCAACAGGTTGCGGGATGCTGGTAATTTGTTGTCGAAGGGCTCACACAGGTGGCGGGTTGTTGGCAACGTGCAGCCGGCGGGCTGCGGCGAGGCGGACGAAAGACCACCCAGGCTGTGGGCAGCTGGAGATTGGCAGGACAGGATGCCGAGGGGAAGAAGGGTCTCGGGCGCTGAAGGCTTCCTAATCATACCGGAGGCTTGGACCAGACCTTAGGCTCCCCCAATGGTTTGAGCCTGTGTGGCTGCAAAAGCTCTGTAGGTGCTCTGAGAGGATTTTTTTTTTTGCGCTTCTCTTTCTCATATTGTTAGGGGTGCTAGGGAATCCTCGTGGTCTTCTGTTTTCCTTACAGCAGACAAAAGTTGAAGTGTATCATGCATATTACATTTTTATGTATTATTACGTGAATAAAGGAACCTTGATTTACAGCATCTGCAGCTTTATTCATGCCACAGATGCTAAAACGGAGTTCAATTTGGAAAAGGCACCATTCAGAAATATACAAAATACCCTGCCAGCCAGCCATTTGCACATGGAATTGTATCTGGGAGATGATCCTAGAACTTCCACATACCAATGTTGTGGGCTTCATCGAATACCACCACCGATCTCCGAGACAGCTCCTTGGACACCATGTCTGCGATCTTGGGATCCAACAGGTAGTGGTAGCTGTAGACGATTATATTTGCATGCAGAATCTGCCGCGAGGATCACAGAGCAGATGCATCAGTGACGTTGTTGAAAGAAGCCGACAGGGGTGACAGAAAGATGAATGAACAGTTAGCATCGTGGTTAGTGCAAAGGTGTTACAGCGCCAGGGTTGGAATATGGCGGGGGCTTGTGGGTTAATTGGGTGACACGGGCTCATGGGCTGGTTACCGTGCTTTATGCCTATGTAAAACTAAAACCAATTCAATTATTTCCAACCAGTGCTTGGGCTGAAATGACCACTCTTTGGAGTGAAGACTCTTGTGGAGCATCCAGGTTATAAAATGGGGGAAATAAACTGAGCTCAACAGTGTGAAGATATGAACCAGAGGGAGAATGGATTCCCGTTTACTGGCAGTGCTCCTTGCATTGGTACGCTTAAGATTTTTAAACATGAATGCTTAGCTAGCACATAGAATAATTCCCTTCAGCCCAATCAGGCACAGAAGAGCCAAGGGAAACATTAATTTACTTACAGAATATCGAGCCAAGAAATATGGGCACCAGCTCTTCTGTCTCCCGTAAATCTTCAGGTCATCTAGATTGTAAACACCATTGGAGAGAGGTTCTTGTTTTCCGTGCACATCAAACTCCTGTCAGAAAGCAACCAAATTCCCATGATACAACTTCCGCCACAAGAGGCCATCTGTCCCATTGATCTCATGCCAGCCTCTGGTGGAGGAATTTATTCAGTTTTAGAAGCAGGAACAGGGTCGTTGCCCACCTAGGGGATATTTCTAAGGAGAGCGTGCAAACTCCACACAGATAGTCACGATTGAACCTTGGCATCTGGTGCAGCAAAGTAGCAGGATGAGCTACCCTGAATCAGATCTCATCTATTAACCAGAGCCCTGCAAATGCAAATCTCAAGTGCCATGTCAACCTCCTACAGGAGCTCTATCAAGAGCATCCTGGCCGGCTGCTTCACAGTAGGGTACGGTTGCTATAGAGAAATAGATCGGAAGTCAATCCACAGGACTATATAAGCGGCAAAGAGGATCACTGGGGTTTCTCTACCCCCCCCCCCTCCGGCCCCCCTCAATCGACATGATGTACCAGTATCGTTGCCTGAAGAGGAAATGCAAAATTAATGAGGATCCCTTCCACCCCCATACCCAGCATCTTTCAGCTGCTTGAGGAGAGACTAAATCGCCTGGGATTATACTCACTCAAATTCAGAAGAACGAGAGGAGATCTTATAGAAACAAACAAAATTATGTAAGGGTTAGATAGGATAGAGGCAGGTGGGTGAGACCAGAACTAGGTGACCCAGCCTCAAGATTCAGGGCAGTAGAATTAAGACGGAGATGAGGAAAAACTGTTTTTCCCCCAGAGAGTAGTAAATCTCTGCCCAGGGAAGCGGTCAAGGCTACTTCATTAAACATATTTAAGGGTCAGTTAGATAGATTTTTATATAAAAAGGAATTAAGGGATATGGGGTAAAGGCAGGTCAGTGGAGTTAAGTCAATGATCGGATCAGCCATGGCAGAGCAGGCTCGACGGGCCTACTTCTTATGTTCCCATCGGGAAAGAGAAAGGAGTATTAGAATCCGCGCCACCAGGCTGAGGAGCAGCTTCTTCCCAGGGTCAGCGAGAACGCTGAACCACCAAAGGAACCGCTCACACTGACCCTCCAAGACTCTCATATTCACGAAACAATATTTATTGTATGTGTGAATACTTGTCCTGCATATTGCTTCTCTGTACGTGAGCTATGTCTGGTTGTGTGTCTACCTGTTTTGCACCGAGATCGGAGAATGCAGTTTCATCGGGTTGTATTTGTGCAATCAGATGACAATAAATTTGACTTGATTGGAGAAAATGTAGATTGGGGTTCACCTCACTCTTTTGGAGCCGAGGTTATATCCTGAGAAGAGGCGGTCTGCCCTCAACAGATGTCCCTCTGAAATGACCAACTAGGCAGAAATTTCCACACAGTTTGTCAGCGAGTTGGCAACCATACCTCGTAGAAGCGGCAGGTGGGAACAGTGGGATTGCTGGAGTGTTGCATCCTGACGTGCGACGCAGTCAGACTGTGACACTTGCCGTCAACTTCCTTCCCGAACCGCTGAGTGCTAACCTGCGCACAGTCAAAGAAAAAAACGGCTAAAGTTACTGGATGTTGCCAGCCCAGAGAGAAAACTAGAATTTCTCCATTCCAATCAGGTACTTCTGAGAATGCGAGTTTTAAAATGTTGGCTGAGAGCGAGAGAGATTGACCGCATTCCATTCGCGTTATACTTCAGAAAGACTAGGGCTGATTATGAACTTTGGCAAAAGCAGTAAAGGACTATTATCGTATAACAATCGATCCCATGGAAAAATGGATCCCCCCTATATTTGGCCTTGGCCGCCTGCCCACTGGAGCTCTCCATGCCCTGACTGCCGACTCTCACCTAGATCCTGACCGCCTACCCATCCCGAGATCCTGATGCCTGATTGAGGTCTTACCACCCGGTCCTGGCTCCTGATCCCCTGAACATGGACTTATCACCCAGTCCCAGCTGCCTGCCTGACCATTGGAACTCCTGATGGCCTATACGATGCAGGGATGTGCGATGGTTGAAAGTAGCATCCATGTAATAGTCGACCCCCTATATTTTTTACTCTAAAAATTGGTCCACAAAACTTGGCTATTACACACAGATATACGGTAACCATCGGGTTAGGGATAGGACCCTGGTTAACAAATCCCAAGAGAATCCTAAGAAACATGTACTTATATGGTGAATGTTTGCATGCAAGTTCTGAAAAACTGGAAGTTTGTCTGTTTAAATATGTGACTTGCAAGCCACGAGGCAGACTCTCGTGGTGAGACTAATTGCTTTTGGCAGTGCCTCTTACTGTAACGGGGTTCTCACGCTTTGCAAAGTGAATTAAAATAGCATAGAGAAATTTTGCAGCTATATTTGTGTTTGTTTATCAATTAACCTCAGGTCCACTTTAATATCCCTACCACCTTGCCACTGACCAACCCACAGAACGCACCCCATCAGCCACTGACTGCCCACGTACAGCTCACCCTATCAACTGCTAACTGCCCCCTCCCCGCTAGCCACCCCACACTGCCCACTTACCAATGATCGCCCCACACTGTTTGCTTTGTCAGCAACTGACCACCCCACACTCCTCATCACTGACAACCTCTTCCTCACCGACCAGGCATCACTGGCCATCAAATCCCTGCTTGGCACTGACAACCTCAGCCCCATGTGAATCTGCAAAGAAGCCGAATCATCTTCATGCAGAACTCAGTGGGGTGGCACAGTTGGCATTACAGCGCCAGCGATCGGGGCCGAGGTTAGAATCCCACACTGTCTGTAAGGAGTTTATACATTCTCCCTATGTCTGCGTGCGCTTCCTCCAAGTGGTTTCCTCCCACTGTACAATATATATCAGGGTTGTAGGTCAATTGGGTGTAATTAGGCAGAACGGACTCGTGGGCCAAAAGGGCCTGTACATCTAAATTTAATGCTCAGGAAGACTTACCTCTGGATGGATGCAGAGATTCTTCCTGGAGCTGAGGGCCAATGCTAGAAATTGCTTCTTCTCTCCTGTCTGTTTCTCGTAATACTCCAGCAACTTGCGAAGTTCCTCAATGACCTTAGAGGAGTTGGGACGTAGGAAGAAGCAAGGTCGGGGGAAGGGACGATGAGGAAAAGAATGGTGAAAATAGAACTAGAGTTCATATGCTACCACAAACTCATATGTGTTCACAGATTTTAAAAAAAATGGAAATAAAAAGGCCCCTCGCAGGTTAGCAGCCTGAAGCTAGTGGGATTCCAAAACTCTGAGCTATATCAACAATTGTCGATGCTGCCTATAAATGTTCAGCAACAGGGGGTGTAAGGCGCTCCTTCTGCCTGATAGCCTACAGGTCACCCTTGGGCAAGGTGTAGTACCTGCTTAGCCTCCCAATCATGGTCACGTGAATCCATGGATTGCACAAGGTGGATGGTTTTTACAAGCCGATTCTACAAATTGTAAAACTAAAGACGTTGGGCAGAGGAACCTGCTGATCAATGGCAGGGTTATACTGCAAACGAAGAAGGCAACTGGAAACCACTTCAATATTTTCCCCTTGTATAATCATGAGCTCAACATCGACTGTAGTCTCAGCTCAAAGATGGCGCCTTCACCAAAGGAGAAGAGGCAACAATTGTAGTTCAGAGGGTCGGAGATTCTGATGGATGGAGAGACATGATCGCCCACGCTGAACCGCAAGGCCACAAGTCAGCAAGAGTAAGGAGCAGATATAGGCCATTCAGCCCATCAAGTCTGCCTCACCATTCAAATCACAGCTGATGTATTTTTCTTCTCAACCAAATTTTCTCTACAACCTTTGACACCATGACTAATCAAGAGCCAACCACCCTCAATACACCCAATGAAGGCCTCGCCCTCTTCTCCATCCAGGCCTCGCCCTCTTCTCCATCCAGGCCTCGCCCTCTTCTCCATCCAGGCCTCGCCCTCTTCTCCATCCAGGCCTCGCCCTCTTCTCCATCCAGGCCTCGCCCTCTTCTCCATCCAGGCCTCGCCCTCTTCTCCATCCAGGCCTCGCCCTCTTCTCCATCCAGGCCTCGCCCTCTTCTCCATCCAGGCCTCGCCCTCTTCTCCATCCAGGCCTCGCCCTCTTCTCCATCCAGGCCTCGCCCTCTTCTCCATCCAGGCCTCGCCCTCTTCTCCATCCAGGCCTCGCCCTCTTCTCCATCCAGGCCTCGCCCTCTTCTCCATCCAGGCCTCGCCCTCTTCTCCATCCAGGCCTCGCCCTCTTCTCCATCCAGGCCTCGCCCTCTTCTCCATCCAGGCCTCGCCCTCTTCTCCATCCAGGCCTCGCCCTCTTCTCCATCCAGGCCTCGCCCTCTTCTCCATCCAGGCCTCGCCCTCTTCTCCATCCAGGCCTCGCCCTCTTCTCCATCCAGGCCTCGCCCTCTTCTCCATCCAGGCCTCGCCCTCTTCTCCATCCAGGCCTCGCCCTCTTCTCCATCCAGGCCTCGCCCTCTTCTCCATCCAGGCCTCGCCCTCTTCTCCATCCAGGCCTCGCCCTCTTCTCCATCCAGGCCTCGCCCTCTTCTCCATCCAGGCCTCGCCCTCTTCTCCATCCAGGCCTCGCCCTCTTCTCCATCCAGGCCTCGCCCTCTTCTCCATCCAGGCCTCGCCCTCTTCTCCATCCAGGCCTCGCCCTCTTCTCCATCCAGGCCTCGCCCTCTTCTCCATCCAGGCCTCGCCCTCTTCTCCATCCAGGCCTCGCCCTCTTCTCCATCCAGGCCTCGCCCTCTTCTCCATCCAGGCCTCGCCCTCTTCTCCATCCAGGCCTCGCCCTCTTCTCCATCCAGGCCTCGCCCTCTTCTCCATCCAGGCCTCGCCCTCTTCTCCATCCAGGCCTCGCCCTCTTCTCCATCCAGGCCTCGCCCTCTTCTCCATCCAGGCCTCGCCCTCTTCTCCATCCAGGCCTCGCCCTCTTCTCCATCCAGGCCTCGCCCTCTTCTCCATCCAGGCCTCGCCCTCTTCTCCATCCAGGCCTCGCCCTCTTCTCACTGCTACTATCGGGCACGAGGACGGCTTCTTCCCCTCCGCCACGAGATTTCTGCATGGACAATGAACCACAAACACTACCTCTTGCTCTATTTTTTTCTGGAAATGTAATTTATAGCAATGTTTGCACTGTGACGATGCCGCAAAACAATGAATTTTGTGATACGTTTGTCACAATAAATTCTGATTCTGACTCTTGAGTGAAAAACATGAATCACATGATCTGTTCACTGAAACCAATGGTAACTCAATTCAATTCCAATCCTCAGTCATCAGGTGAAACGACTAAACTGAACAGCTGGAAGTCAGCAAGTTGCTGAGGACTTTAAAATGAACACAGTAAAAACTATACGATGCTAATTAAGGCTTATATTCCAATCACTAGGCATTTAATGAGCTGCATATGGAATCCAAATTAATAAATATAATTGAAACAATGATTTAATACATGTTCTATATTCTGCAATATTTGAAAGCCTGAACTGCCCCGAGAGACCTTGATGGTTCAGAGCTTGGAAGTTGGAAGGAGATGACCTTTCTCAAAAACTGTTACACAATGATGAATTCTTTAAAATCCAAGAATTTTACAATTCTCTTACTTTTTCTATCTCAGGAACTGTTCGCGAACAGTAGATCAGTTTGGTCACTTCTGCAGGGTATGTCTGACAAGACAAAAAGGCAGACGTTATACAGGTACTCCCTGACATACGTCCGTGTTCCGTTCTGGATGACCGGTTGTACTTCAGAATGGACACGTTGGAATTGCGTACTTACTTTGTTAGCCAGCGGTGTTCATAGACTGGGAGCAGCCTTCCTGGTTCCTGTGCGCATGAGCGAGTCTTCGGTAGGCGCACGCACGGTGGGTTCGCGTACTGGAGTTCGGTGGGCACATGTGCTGTGAGTGTATTGGAGTTCAGTGGGCGCATGCGCGAGAGTTAAGTGCCCTGACGACATTGAATTCGCGCCTTTAACTCTCATACATGCGCCCACCGAACTCCAGTACGCGAACTCACCGTGTATGCGCTGACTGAAGACTCGCACATGTGTGCAGGGATCAAGATGGCCATGTCCAGCCTATGGACCCTGGGACATTGACTAACAAAGTAAATAGGCCCATTTTGGCTCTTACATGCCCTGTATCCCTGTTATAGATTGTCAAATAAACCACGCAAATTTTATATTTTTTTCTTATATGTATTTTTTTTTACTAAAGATGGACGCAAGTCGGGGAGTACCCGCAGGGCGTGAGTAGGACCGAAAATACACTCATTTTGCAGGGGTGTGATGAGTCAAATATTATTAAATACATAAGCCAAAGGCAGTTGCGACAGTGCTAAGGCTACTGGGATATATGCATAATTCATGAAATACAATCAATATCGACTGGAAGTTTTAAAAAAATTGTGCTATATACATGTTCAACAAAGTCACAGCTTCTTACAAAAATGTTCTTCTTCAGCCTTCTGGTGCACGATCGAAGGCTCCTGTAACTTCTGCCTGAAGGGAAAAGCGTGATTCAAGTATGTTGCATCTTTGACCATGTTTCTCGCCCCGTCCAGACATTGTTCCCTGTAGATGTTTTCGATGGTAGGCAATTGGATTCAAATAATCCATGGAGTGCCCTTGAATCTCGTGCAATACAATTCCTTTATCCCACCAAAATACCAGATGTTAGCACGCTTCGATTGTGCAGCTATAGAAATCCAACAGGTGAGGTGGATCTTCCTAATCGGAATTGAAGAATTGCTAGGCATTCTTCAGAGTAACCAACAATTCATACAGATATGAATCTGCATTTAAATCTTCGTGTACAGGTAGTCCCCTACTTACACTTATGCGACTTACGACAATCCACACATACAATCGAAGAAAAAAAACTGTATAATTTTTTTTAAAACAAAGAAAAATTATATGCAAGTATAAATATTACGTGTCAGGACCCAGGGGCTGTTTATTTTGACAGACCAACATGGTGGTGGCCACGGGCCGGGAGGGCACCGACACTCCACTGCCACCGAATGTGTTCTACTTTCGGGACATGAAGGCGGTGGTGGACCTGGTGTTCGAGGTGGGGAAGGTGAAAGCAGGCCAGGTGCCGGTGATGGACAACGGGTCTTTCCAGTGCCGGACGGGCTGGTCCGTGGATGAAGCGCTACAGCTCCACTTTAAGTACACGTCGGCACAGAGTGGCATACGTCTGACTTGCGTCCATTTCAAGATCTGATCAGTCGGTCAGAATGGAACTCAGACGCATGTCGGGGACCATCTGTACTACACACATACACGTTCCACAAGGAGAGCAAGTGCAAATATTTTTGTATGTACACAAGAAAATATGAAACAGAAGCAGACATAGACTTTTCCATCAGGATGAGACCCTCATACAGGACTGACAGTGTAGATGGAAGGTAGCTCGTAGAAAGAGGGAGGGAGAGGGGTGAGAGAGGAGTCAGTTGGAGATGAATTGACTAAGATGGATAAGAGGCAGATGAAACTAGAGTGGGGAAGAATTGGGAGACAGAACAATGGGTGATGGGGAGGCAAAGAGAACAAAAAGACAAGTGCAGATGGAACCAGGGCTGTTTATGGTGGTGGGGGAAATGAAGGTTGACACAGTTGATGGAACATGATGAACAAGTTCAGAGGCTACCAACGTTGGAATCTAATCTGATAATGAGAATGGTGGGGAGAGGTAAAGGGCAAATAGAAACAGATGGGCGAGGGAATCTGCTGGGTGAAATGAGAGGGTGGTAGATGGATGGAACCCTGAGAGGAGGGCATGACAATGCATGAATTGGGGGGGGGGTTGGGGTGGAGGGGGAGATACGGAACAAGGGAATAAAATAGAAACATAAAACACTACAGCATAGAAACACGTCGTTTGGCCCATCTAGTTTGTGCCGAACAATTTACCCATCAACCTGCACCTGGACCATAGTCCTCACACCTATGCCATCTCTCATCTTGTATCAAACCCATACAACTTCTGCTGGCAGCTCATTTTACAGTCTCACCACCCTTTGAGTGAAGATGTTCCCCCCTAATGTTCCCTTAACCATTGTCCCTTTCGCCCCTTAACCCAAGAATCCTCATCATTTTGTGCACCTCTATCGAATCTCCCCTCATTCCCCAACAACCTAGGGGATAAAATCATAACCTGTTCAAATTTTCCCGATAACTCAGCTGTTCAAGTCCCATCTACGGCTTTGTAAATTTTCTCTAAGCTCTTTCAATCTTATTGACGTCTTTCTAGCAGGAAACCGCACACATCGCTCCAAACGTGGCTTCACCATTATCTTACACAGCTTCAGCATCTAAACTCCTGTACTCAATATTTTGACTGAAGATGGCCAGTGCCAAAAGGTCTCTTCACTACTGAACTACCACTTTCAAGGAATTATGTATCTGTACATAATCTGTACATGATCAGCCATGATTGCCATCGCAGGCACGATGGGCCTACTCCTGTTCCTATGTATTCCCCGAATTCTCCTGGTCACCAGAGTGTCCTACTATTTATCGTGCATGTTCGATCCTCGTTTGCCCTTCCAAAATGCAACATCTCACACTGGTCTGTATTAAATTCCACCTGTCATGCACACACTCTATCGCTGTTTGGGTACTACGAACAATTACGATTGTAGTTGGTGTTTTCACATACTCGTTTGGTGCAGCAAGCAAGAATTTCAATGCATATGTGCATTGTACTTGTGTATATGACAATAAACTCATGATCATACAAACCATCCATGGATTCCCTGTGTACACAGATATTTCCAACCACCCATTCTAAATTCTGCATCCACACCCAGTTCAACTGGCCTACACCCAGTTCAACAGTTGTTTACTGGGTGGAAACATTTATTTCCCAAAAGAGATTTTCTCTTATAATTATTATTAAAGGGCGGCACAGTTGGCACAAAGACAGTTGGTGTAGCAGTTGGTGCAATGCCTTTACAGCGCCAGCGACCGGGTCCGAACTGGGGTTCGAATCCCACGCCGTCTGTAAGGAGTTTTATGTTCTCCCCGTGTCTGCGTGGGTTTTTTCCGGGGGCTCCAGTTTCCTCCCAGCATTCGAAACTTACAGTAGGTGTAGGCTAATTTTGGGTAAATTGGGCGGCACGGACTCGTGGGTTGAAATGGCTTGTTACCCTGCTGTATGTCTAAATAATTTTTTTTTTAAAGTACTCAGAGCTGCTGTAGATTCAGACATTTTATAGATTTCTTTTGATATGTGCTGCCCACATAACCAATAATCTCTAGCCTCTGAAATAAAAACCATGACTCACCGTCTGATACGCCACGATCAGTGAAAGCAGTGAGATGGTCTTCCCTGTGCCTGAAGGCATTTCCAGAACCCCATGACCCTAAACACAGGAAAGAACAGCAAGCTTAAAGCATCAATGGATACTCAAAGTACCACAATAAACCCTACTTTGCAATGACCTGGCATTAAAATTCTTCTTTATGCTGCATTCATGCCAATGCTTTCCTGCCCAATCCCATCTCCATTCATCATTTTTATTTAAATTAAAAAAGTGTCTAAGGACCTATCAATGATTTGACTATATTTTATGATGTCAGGAACATTAACAGATATAATTAGAGGTACCAGCTTGAAACCCAGCTTAACGAGTTAAATTTAAATTTAGATATACAGCACGGTAATAGGCCCTTCCAATCTGCAGGCCCGTGTTGCCCATTGCACCCAAATGATCAACAACCCCGCTACATTTTGCACAGTGGGAGGAAACTGGAGCACCCGGAGGAAACCCACACAGACCATACAAACTCCTGACAGAGCCGGATTCAAACACGGGTCACTTGCTCTGTGACAACATTGTGCTAACCACTACGTTATCTGTGTCATCCCAGATCATGAGGACCCTTTGCTTATACTCTACGAGTTGGGAAGGTCGAGCGGATCGGAGGGATTAATGGCTGGTCAGAGGCACAGCTTGCTCTGGTTGGGAATCTGGGAAAAGATAGCACGATCATAAAAAAAATATCACAGGCACCTGAAAAGGGTCACTCGATCACAAAAAAAATGGAGAAATCTAGGCTTCTTTCCCAACTGTGGATGCCATAATTAAACCTTACAAGACAGAGGTTGGAAGGACTTTATTGGTAAGAAGGGGTGAATAAATGGATCAACTACAACGCTGCTCAGTAACAGTATGGTTCTGAGGGGCAGAATGGACTTCAGCTTCTGAGTAACAGGCTTGAGGAAGGAACTTCCTCCCCCTTTTCCTGTACAATGGCCTGCTCCATAGCTCAGGATGACATGGAAACAAGTGGGGCGAAACACGAAAGTCTGAAGACGCTGTGATGGTCTTGTATATGCTCTTCTGAGACCATTTTCTTGCATTGGATTTCATGAGTTATCATCTTGTTAAATGGAAATAACTCTGTGAAAGCTATTTAAGACTTCTGTACAAAAATAAGCATCAAGTTTGAAAAGTTCTTGCAGAGCCTATTTTAGGCTTATTGGGTTCTTGTTTTATTATCTTAGATTTGGACTATGATTTTTAAAAATCTCAGCTGGATATTCCAAATTGGCATCGTAAAACTATCATAAACAATAGTCAGTGTGGAAAGAAATGCCGTATATTGGGTGCAACATGTAGTTTTGTTAAGAAAATGGGTAAAGTCACAAATATTTCCTAAAATAAAAGGGGCTGCATGACTGGCGTAATGCCTTTACAGCGCCAGCAATTGAGACCGGGCCTTAGTTCGAATCCGCGCTCTCTGTTAGGAGTTTGTACGTTCTCCCCGTGTCCATGTGGGTTTTCTCTGGGGGCTCTGGTTTCCTCCCACCCTTCCAAAACTTACCAGGGTGTAGGGTAATGGGGTGTAAAATGGGCGGCATGGAACCGTTGGGCCAAATTGGCCTGTAACAGTGCTGTATATCTAATTTAAAATTTTAATAAAATTAAAAACACACAGAGATGCTGGAAGAACTCAGCCGGTCTTGTTGTGTCCACAGGAGGTAAAGATTATATTACTGACGTTTCAGGCCTGAGGCAGGCAGGCAGGTGCCTGAATTGAAAGGCAGCTACAAAGCAGCGTTTGATTAATATTGCATTGAACTCTACTGTTCTGTCACTAAATGTCTCATTCCATGGCCTTGCGCTCAATAAAACAGCTAATCACAAAACACAAAAGTCTGCAGACGCTGAGCTTGTAGTAGGAACACACAGAGATGGTGGAGGAACTCAGCCGGTCTCGCAGCGTCCAGAGGAGGTAAAGAGATACTACCGACGGAAATGAGTGTGACACTGACAGCCGCTCACCTGTTGATGAGACATCAAATAGAGGCATAGGTAGTAACGATCCCATGTAGCAGCCTTGTCAAAGTTGCTCCACAGGTCCCAGTGGCCACCCATTTCAATTGCCTGCCCCATTCCCTTGCTGGCATGCCCGTCCATGGTCTCATGCACTGCCAGATTGAGACCATCCGCAAATTGGAGGAACAACACCTCATCTTCCCTCTGGACGCCCTCCAACCAGATGGCATTAATATCGACTTCTCCGGGTTCTATTAAGAGGCCCCATCCTCCTCTTCTTCTCCATCCCCCCTTCCCTCTCGCTCCATCTCCCTTTTTCTTCCCTTTGTTTCCTTTCACAGAGCCCAAATCAATTCTCGCATTTCCTCGTCATATCGAATGAACACCTTTTGTCGGTCTGGAGTCCTCCCCCTGCCAGTCTTCATTCAGACACTTGCCTACTTTTTTGCTTACACCTTGCAGGATGGTTAGCATAATGCGGTAACAGCCCCAGCGACCGGGGTTCAAATCTGGAACTGTCTTTAAGGGGTTTTTACATTCTCCCCATGTCTGTGTGGGTTTCCTCCCACCCTTAAAAATGTACAGTGGTCATAGGTCAATTGGATGGCATGGACCTCTGAGCCTGAAGGGCCTATTACCTTGCTGTATGTTTAATAAATTAATAAATAGGTAAATGGGATTAAAAAGGGCTCTGGCTTGAAACGTCAGGGTAATATATCTTTACTTCCTATGGATTTTGCGAGACTGGCCAAGGTCCGGGTGTGTTTTTACTCCTCCTCAGCTCACCTTGCTTAATTTCCCCCATCACCCACCCTCAGCACACCATTCCCTTACCTTGGCATCAAGAATTCTCTTCAGCTCCAGCATGTAAGAGTACTGCTCGGGGTAGATGTAATCATAGGGGAAGTACACCAGCAATCCATCAATGTTCACCCTGAACAAATGGAACAGAACTATTGTCAGATAATTATTGAATGAAGCACGATGGGTTTTAAAACCTGTTCCACATTTTATTTCTCATTCAACAGCATCATCACCTCAAAACTGATCTGCAACCTCCAAGACCTGGGTCTTAACACCCCACTGTGTAACTGGATTCTGGATTTCCTCACTTTCAGACCACTATCAGTGAGGATTGAGCCCAGGACATCACAGGTAAAACCCTCCCCACCAGTGGGAACATCTAGAGGGACCTTTGCCGTCAGAGAGCAGCAGCGATCATCAAGGATCCACACCATCCAGCAGAGGATGGGGGTGGGGGCGAGGTGATGGGGAGTGGGGCAAGGGGCCGGGGCGAGAAGTATATTGGGGGAGGGCAATGGGTACATGGTGGGGGTGGGGGGGACAAGGGGTGCCTGGTGGAGGGGGGAGGAACACATGGTGAGGGTATGTGGAGAGGAGCAGGGGGTGAGGGGTGGCGGGGGCAGGGGGTGAAGGGTTAGAGAGTGATGGGGGTAGGGGTGGGTTAGAGGGTGATGGGGCAGGGGGTGGTGGGGGCAGGGGGTGGTGGGGGCAGGGGGTGGTGGGGGCAGGGGGTGGTGGGGGCAGGGGGTGGTGGGGGCAGGGGGTGGTGGGGGCAGGGGGTGGTGGGGGCAGGGGGTGGTGGGGGCAGGGGGTGGTGGGGGCAGGGGGTGGTGGGGGCAGGGGGTGGTGGGGGCAGGGGGTGGTGGGGGCAGGGGGTGGTGGGGGCAGGGGGTGGTGGGGGCAGGGGGTGAAGGGTTAGAGGGTGATGGGGCAGGGGTGAAGGGTTAGGGGGTAGGGGTGAAGGATGGACGGGTGGTGCGGGGGTACGTGGAGAGGATAGGGGGCAGGGGGCAGGGGGCGAGGGTCGGGGCGGGGGGGGGGCGAGGTGTCGGTGACAGCCCATCCCACTGCCACTCACCTCATCCTCGCCGCTCTGCGAATGCGCCCGCCTCTCCAGAGCACCTCAGCCAATCGCTATCCGATCCCCGCAGCGCCGCGGCTCACTATAGGCCGGCCCGCTGTCCATCTGCCACTGGCCCGCCTTCCTCCAGGCTGCTGCAATCGAGTGCAGAGCGCAGGGCGAGGCGCCGCAATCGATCACCGATCTGGAGGGATCAGAGCAGATGGATGGAGTGAGTGGGACGGGCAGTTCACCCAGCCTCTGTTGGAGGCTGGGTGCAGGGTCCTGGCCCTGCAGGTTGACTGACCACTTGACTCCATGGATGCTGCCTGATCCACTCCGTCCCTCGCCCCCCCAGTTCTTCATTGAACTGAGGTCACCCCCTCTTGAACCACCAGACACATCTTCCCATCTCCCCAGGGACCGCTCCCTCCATGACTCCCTCATCCACTCCTCCCTCCCCTTGGCACCCACTCCTGTGACCGCACTTGCGCCCACACCTCCTCCCTTGCCGCAGGGGCGTAGCCAGGTTCTAAAGTTAGGGGGATGAGGGATTGGCGATGGCACCGGACAGGATTGGGGTGGGGGTCTGGTGGTGTGGCATCAGACCTGGGGGTGGGGTGGGGAAAGACACCACTTCTGGAAAACGTGCTCAGGGGGAGCTAACACACCCCTCCACCCCCCACCCCAGCTACACCACTGCCTCTCCACCAGACAGTCCTTCCAGGTGGAGCGACACTTTTTATTTGGATACTTGCCGACATTTTTCCATACCTCGATGAAGGGCTCTAGCTCGAAATGTCCATTGCGATATCAAAGACACTGTTTGACTGAGTTTCTCCAACCTTGTGTCTTTTTCCACTGTATTCCGGTGCTCCGTTGTGGCCTTCTCTGCATTGGAGAGACCAGACACAGACTGTGAGATCTCTTTGCTGAGCTCTCCCCGTCAGTGACCGGGATCTCCCAGTGGCCAACCGCTTCAATTCTGTGCCCCACTCCCACACTTGGAGGCCTTGTCTACAGTCAAACTAAGGGTACCCGCAAATTGGAGGAGCAGCACCTAATATTCCGTCTGGGCACTCTCGAACTGGATGGCATTAACATCAACTTCTCCAGTTTCTGCTAGCCCACTCCCCGTACTCCCCCTTCCCCCATCTCCTTTCCTCTCCAGCTCTCCACTCCCTTCCCTCTCCATTCAGAGAGCATTCGCCCCTTCCATTTGCTGGTGTGCCCTCCACCTATTACCTCCTGCCAGTGCGGCTTTCTCTGGCCCTCCTTCCCACCATTCTGTTCGGGTGCCTGCCCACATTTTCTTTATACCTTGATGAAGGGCTCAAGCCCAAACTGTAGGTTATGTATTGTGGAGAATACGACCACCAGCCTACTGCAGGGACGATCTCTGTACCTGCAGGAAGACCACTTAAGGGGCTGACTCCACCTGGCCGGCTGTCAATCAGCCAAGCTGAAAAAAGACCTGAACTGGCCCCTCCTGAGCCAGTCACTTGGGGTCCCACCAAGGGTTGAACTGGTGTTCAGACTTTTACTGGAATAAAGCCTGTTGTACAGCCTTTTGAGTTTTTGCTTGCTACTGCTACCTCAGGGCATCTTGATGTTTGTGATATAAAGTACACTGTGTGACCTGCTGAGTGACTCCGGCATCGTTTTTAATTCAATCACGGTGTCTGCAGAAAGCAGCTCTATTGCACACTTTCCGTGACAAAGGAGTTTAAAAAAATTGATTAGTGAAGATTCTTAAAGTGTTCTACAGTATGGAAACAGGCAAGCCTGTTTGGAGGTTGGCTCCAAAATCCTGGGTGGGCCAAGGGTATACCCATGGTGGGGAACCAAGCTGGTCCCATAAACGAAAGATTCTTGCAAACTTCTACAAGTGTACTGTGGAGAGCATTCTGGCTGGTTGTGAAGACTCAGGACAAGAAAAAAAATCTCCAGAGACAATACGGGCTCCAGTCTGCATTCCATCAAGGACATCGACAAGAGATGGTGTCTTAAGAAAGCAGTTTCTATTTTCAGTGACTCCCACCACCCAGGCTGTGCCCTCTTCACTCTGCTACCATCGGGGAAAAGGGGACAGGAACCTGAAGATGAGCACTCAGGAAGGACAGCTTATTTCCCACTGCCATCATTGAACAATGAACGACAGGCTCAGCCTCAGACTCACTCTGTCTTATATTGCACTAATTTATTGATTGTGAAATGTAATCAGAAGCAATATTGAGTGTTTTGTGCATGCACCAGGGTCTGGAGAGATGGAGTTTTGTCAGGTTGTATATGTGCAATTTATAAACGGATGAAATATTCCCATTGTAAAGATCATCCCCTGAGCCTCCAGACATCTGTAGTTTTTGTGGTGGGTGGAAAAGGGGGAAGGGAGGGGTGAGTGGAGAAGGAGAGGGAAGGGAAGGGGAGGGAGAGAGAAGGAGGGAGGGAAGGAATGAGAAAGAAAGGGGAGGGAGGGAGGGGAGAGAGAGGAGGGAGGGGAGAGAGAGGAGGGAGGGGAGAGGAGGGAGAGAGAAAGGGAGGGAGGGAGGGAATGAGAAAGGGAGGGAGGGGAGAGGAGAGGGAGAGAGAGGAGGGAGGGGAGGGAGAGAGAAAGGGAAGGAAGAAGGGGAGGGAAGGAGTGAGAAAGGGAGAGAGAAAGGGAGGGAGGGAGGGGAGGGAAGGAGTGAGAAAGGGAGAGAGAGGAGGGAGGGAGGGAGAGAGAGGAGGGAGGGAGAGAGAGGAGGGAGGGAGGGAGAGAGAGGAGGGAGGGAGGGAGAGAGAGGAGGGAGGGAGGGAGAGAGAGGAGGGAGGGAGGGAGAGAGAGGAGGGAGGGAGGGAGGGAGAGAGAGGAGGGAGGGAGGGAGAGAGGGAGGGAGAGAGGGAGGGAGGGAGGGAGAGAGAGGAGGGAGGGAGGGAGAGAGAGGAGGGAGGGAGGGAGAGAGAGGAGGGAGGGAGGGAGAGAGAGGAGGGAGGGAGGGAGAGAGAGGAGGGAGGGAGGGAGAGAGAGGAGGGAGAGAGAGGAGGGAGGGAGGGAGAGAGAGGAGGGAGGGAGGGAGAGAGAGGAGGGAGGGAGGGAGAGAGAGGAGGGAGAGAGAGGAGGGAGGGAGGGGAGAGAGAGGAGGGAGGGAGGGAGGGAGGGAGGGAGGGAGAGGAGGGAGGGAGGGAGGGAGAGGAGGGAGAGAGAAAGGGAGGGAGGGAGGGAATGAGAAAGGGAA